>NW_008751654.1:0-2793 GCF_000230625.1 Exophiala dermatitidis NIH/UT8656
TTTTTTCTTAATTAAAATCTAATAATATATATCTTATAAGTCTAACTTAGTAAAGATATATACGCTACTTACGCGATCTAATATCTTAGGAATTAAAGAAAGAGAATATTAGTTCTTCTTAGTAATCTAATTTAACTTACGATAGTCGATATAGAGTTATAGACTACTATTTGACTTTAGAATAAAAAGAATAGATATACTCGTTAGCGACTCGCTATATTAAATCTAGCCCTTAGCTATTACTATATCTAAGTACTTTCGAAGAACGAATAGCTCGTACGCGCTTAGAGAGTAAATAGACTTATAGAGTATCTTCTCGCCTTCGATAATAGAGATTAAACATCGTATACGTACTTCTACTAGAGAGAGATTCTTACTTAGATTTCTAAATATCTTTATAAACTTACTAAAGTAAGAGTTTAACTTAATTTTCTACTCTATATTCTTAAGTAGAATATTAGTACTCTTTAGGGTCTTATTAATAACTAGTTATATAAGAATCGTATCTATATCTAGATCTTTCGTCTATTTCTTAAAGTCTTTTAGAAATAACTAGATTATACGCGACTTACTCTTAAGTCGATATAATTATATACTAAGATATTAATTAATTTATAAATTTATCTCGAGTAGCTAATCGTAATCGAGAATTATATTATAATTTATAATCTTCGTCGCGAGATACCGTTAGTATATCTTTTTAGTTCTTCTTCGCGAGTTAATTATAGATATCTCGAGACGATATTCTCTATATACTCGGATTAACTATCTCTCGATTATATATACGTATATTTTCGATAGAGTTAGGTTAAGCTTATACTTCTTAGTTAGTATATATAAAAGAAAACTCGTCTACGTTCTACTATTAAATAGAGCTTTTATCTTATACTTTTCGCTAAAAGTATTAATTTCTATCTCTAGAGTTAGTAAGCTTTTCTCTAATTATACTTTATCTTCGGATTATACTACTTAGTTTTTATTTAGTTTTAGCGCTATTATAGTACTTAATAGACTAGATATTAGTTTTTTAAACTCCTCTTTATAATATCTCTTTATTTTAGTTACGACTCGTCTATATTAGGCTTATTTTTCTTTAAATAGTTAGTTTATCTATAGTCTATAGTCTTATAAATAAAGTATCTTTTCGTAAAGAGTCTCGCCGAGATTTTACTTACGGATCTTTACTTTTTTTTCTTCGAGTTCTTTTAGACCGATTCTCTAGCGACTATAGTAACGAGTTAGTTTAGGCGCGCGTATAAGTTACGATCGGTCTACCGTAGATTTAAGCTCCCGAATAGAGTCGTATCTATCTCGTTTAAGAGTTTTAATTAGAGTATCTTTAATACTTTAGATTTTTAAAGCGTTCTCTTTAGTCGCTATACTAAGACTAGAATCTAGGTCCGGAAAGTAATTATTTATACGTCGCGCCTAATAATTTTATAAAGCGTAGATATTAGAGAGTAATAAAGAGTTTACTCTCTTCGCTTATTCTTCGTAAGAGATTCTATATCTTTTTCTAGAAGTTCTATCTAATAAACTAGATCTCGTATCGATTAGGTAGATTTTTACTTAAGAGTCGTAAGCGCTTTAAGCGCTTTTCTCTTATAAATATCTATATTCTTAATAGTATTCTTATACTAAACGAGAAATATATTCTATAATAGAGATATTAGTACTTCTTCGCGATAATCTCGTCGCTAGTTAATTATTACTTAACCTCTAAGGTAGTTAGCTATAGTTCGGATATAATACTTCTAGTCTAGAGTAATATTACTTAGAATAGTCTTAAAAATAGTTTACTAGTTATTATTAAAGTCTCTTAATTCTTAGATATTTTTACTACTAAACTCTTTTAATTTAGTAATCTTAAAAATCTAGTATAACTTCTTTCGATCTTAGTCTCTAGACGATACGCTTTAAGCTCGCTTATATATCGATAGTATCGTATCTTCGACCGACGATCTCTATATATTACTTTAAGATATATCTTATAGCTTCTTCTTCTATCGCCTAGATCTCTTCTTCTAGACGCTTTCGCTTTAACTACTTTTAGAGTTAGGCGCGCCTCTTAAGAAGAGCTACTACTTATAGAGTAGAAGCGAGTTCGGTAGGTTCCGCTTAGGTTTAAGTTATATCTAGGTCGTCTATAACTTCTTCGCTAAATAAGCTATTCTCTAGAGTCTTAGTCGATCTCTTTATATATTAGGCTAGAGTCGACGACGACTCGCCGGAGTTAGACGTCGCTCTAGTAGATAGATCTACTCTCTTTAGCTCTATTATTATATAGGTAGCTTATCTCTATATCGCTTACTTTAACCGATTTAGAGTAATACTTCGAGAATATTAAGAACGCCTAATAGAAATAAATAGAGTATAGTAATAAGTCTTTAATTAATATTAAGTACTTCTTAATCCTATAATTATATACGACTTAAAGTATAAGAGAAGGAAAGCTCTCTTATACGGGGCGTATATAGTTTATATCTCTTAGCTTTTATCCGAATAGCCGAGGGATATAAGTTGTCGGCAGTTGGTATCGGCATTCGTGACAATAGTTCTCGACTAAGATAAGGCCGACTATACTCAGAAGTAGCGCTTTATAAAGATTATAGCGTATAGTATTATTAGCCTAGATTATAAATTATTATAAGTTTACGAATTATTATAGTGTTACGAATTATTACGAGATTACGAATTATTATAGTATTATAAATTATTACGAAAAGTTACGAATTATTATAAGATTACGAATTATTACGAGATTACGAATTATTACGAGATTACGAATTATTA
>NW_008751654.1:2813-9389 GCF_000230625.1 Exophiala dermatitidis NIH/UT8656
ATTATAAGATTACGAATTATTATAGGGTTACGAATTATTACGGGATTACGAATTATTACGGGATTACGAATTATTATAAGATTACGAATTATTATGGGATTACGAATTATTATAGGGTTACGAATTATTATACTAAATATAGACTATTCTATAATAGAACGGGAATTATTACGCTATACTAGACTATTCTATATTAAGGTAGGAATTATTATAATCTTAGTAATAGTAGAGACTTATATAAGTATTCTCTATTAAAAGGTACTAGAATACGTATACTTCGGAGACTTTTCCTATATATATATAATAAGATATAAAAAAAAGGAAAGTACTTTTGGAATTAGTAAGAGAAGGGCTTTCTAGTAGTACTATAAAATAAAAATTATTATATAGAAAAAGGTCTAAACCTAAGCGGTGAATAACTACTAGAGATACGCTAGAGTCTACAAGTTAAAGAAGTATACTAAGAAGAGAGTTTTATACACTAACTATAATAAGATATATAAGGCGTAGTATCTATACGCCTATAATATATACTAGAGATATTATAATTACGTCTAGTAAAGGCGAGTCGTAGCCCTTATATAGATAGTAAATATTTAGGCCGTATCTCGGAATAGCTAGACTATAGAGGGATAGACTATAGTAGAGAATAAGAGATAAAGAAAGATCTTCTCTAGAGCGATCGTATAAAAGAGAATAGAATAACTAACTTATATAAAGATAGCGATATATAGCCCCTAATAAAGATATCTCTTCTTTATAGATAGATCGTAGAAAGATCGTTAGTTATCGCTAGAGTCGAGTATATAGAAGATAAATATTATAGATACTTTTAATAAATAAGTTCGAGATTATCTAGTATAACTATAGTAACTTAAATAACTATATATTTTAGGCGCTCTTCGATAGCTTTATATAGCCTATAATACTCGCGATTTAAGAACTAGTCTATAACTATTTTATAAAGTTAATCTACTACTCTAAGTTCTACTAGCTAGTATATAAGACCGCCTAGATAATACGAATATACTTTATAATAAGATAAGATATATCTATTTCGTATTAGAAACGTATATAATTTAGACTGAATATAATACTACTCGATATCGAGATAAAGAAAAGAAAACTCTCGATAATTAATATCTATAATTCTAGAGAAAACTAGTCTAGAATCGCCAAATAGAAAAGAATCCGAGAAGCTCTTAATAAAGCGACTAGCGAGACTATCGTTCTAGATAACTTTAATATATACTATCTAGTGTAGAAAGATATAAGAGTTATATATAAATAGTAAATAGAATATCTACTAATAGTAATAAGAGCGCGAGAACTAATACTCCTAATCTAGTAGAAAGATATATTATAGAGAAAAGAAGACTAAAAGATAGTAATTAATCTTACGTTTATTAAGTAGTCGCTTAGTATACGAGTCGAGTTCTATAGTACTAAGCCTCTATAGACTCTAATAAAGAATTATATCTCGATCTATATTATATTCGATATTTAATAGAACCTAATATCGCGAGAAAATAAACGATTTATACTATATAGACTTAATATAGATAAGCTCTTCGCTATAGTATAGTAAGAGAAGAAAATAATAGCTAAGACTCTCGAGAAAATCTAGTAGAATATTAAGAAAGTACTAGAAGAGATCTATCTAAGAGTATATTTATTATTAAGAGTAAGACTAGACTAGTCGCTAAGAGCTACTAAGCTACTTATATACTCTAGATAAATAAAACGTAGATTTCTTATAACTAGAGATTAAGTCTAGCTAAAGCTAGTATATTATCTAGCGAACTAGCTTAAGTAGAAGATTCGAAGGAACGCGAAAGCGAACTAAAGATATACGATAAGTAAGCTATTCGAAGATATCTTCCGAAATCTATAAAATATCTCGAGATAGAGTAGAAAAAGCGTAGATAAGTCGTACGAAGACTCGTATTTTTTAGCGCTATAGAGAACTAAGTTTCTTCCGACTATAGACGATAAGAGTAAGAAGAACTAGATTCTAGTAAAGAAGTTCTTTTTACTAGCGCTAATTATAACGAGCGAGCCTAGAAAGTAGACGACTTATATATAGCTTATAATTCTCTAGAAGATTATAGAGAAAGAGGCTAGAGCTCTTCTCGCGGCTCTCCTAATAGGAAAGACTCTAGACTCTAACTTAATCTCGAACGAAGTACTTAAGATACTTAGTTCTATTCTAGTAGTTAACGTCGCGTAGGCGATAAATAGACTCTTTAAATAGAGCTAAATTTCGATATATCTTAAGAAATCTATAACTATCGCCCTTCGTAAGAATAGTAAAAAGAACTACTCTCTTCTAAGAACGTATTAATCTATTATTCTAGAGAATACTCTTACTAAGATAGCTAAGAAAGCGCTAGCGAACTATCTAATAAACGTAGTCGAGAAATATAATCTTCTTCTATAGAGCTAGATAAAGACGCGAAGAGATCGCTCGACGCTCTCGGCCGTTAGTCTAGTTATAATATATATAAAGCGTACGTAGAAGGCGCGGCTCGGAAGCGTAGTCTCTATACTAAGTCTAAATATCTAAGGCGTATTCGATAATATCTCGTATAGATAGCTTCTTAATATCCTTAAGATTAAGAGAATTCTTCTCTAGCTAGTTAAGATTATTAAGAGCTTCTTAAGTAGAAGATATACCCGAATAATATACGTTAGATATAAGAGTAACTAGATTAAGATAAATATAGGAATCCTATAGGGCTCTCTACTCTTACTAATCCTCTTTCTCTTCTATATCTTAGGACTACTAGACGTACTCGACTTATACGAAAATAATATATTAATCTTCGGCTTTATTAATAATATAAATTTTATCGCCTAAAAACTATCGAAGAAGAATAACTATATAAGACTTATAAGAGTATATAAGGTCTATAAATAGTAGACCGACTAGTACGGGGCGAAGCTCGCTCTAAATAAGTATTAGCTAATCTACTTTATAAAGAAGCGCGCCGTAGATAACTAGTAGAGAAAGAGTATACGAATCGCTAATAAGAAGATCCTTTCGAAAGAGAAGACGATTAAGATTCTCGAAATATAACTCGATCCGAAGCTTACGTAGAAAGAGTATATTATATATATAGCTCGTAAAAGGCTCGTAGCCTCGAAGACCTTAGTAAGACTAGCTATATCGACGTAGAGACTCTTTACTAGGAATATAAAACTTCTCTATATCTCTACGATACGATCTATACTCCTCTATAAAGTATAGAAAGTTAGTATACGCCTCGTATAGAGTACGCTCTTACTATCGAGACTAATACCGCTTAAGAGGGTATAGAACTAATATCTAAGAAGAGTAATAAGTATATACCGAAGAACGCCGAAAGTAGCGCTTAAGAAGAAAATATATACCCCTCTACTAGATATTATAGTTATCGATCTAGATAGAAAATACGTACTATAAATCGTATACTATCTAATAGAGAGAAGTATATAGCTAGTAGCGAATCGAGTTTAGAAGACGATATCGAGAGCGAAACGAGAGCGAGACCTTAGGCCGACTCTAGCGAGATAGAAGATAATAGCTAGTACGCGGCGAGAGATTAATATAAGACGTATATAGATCTATCGAGGCGGTTAAAGATCGAGAGCGCCCGAGTCGAATATAACGTACGTATATAAGATATCCTTAGAGTAGTAGAGAGAGTAATAGAAAGCGATATAAAATAAGCTTAAAAGAAGATATTCTTTAACGATATAGACGACGTTATAGAAATAGAATAGGCGTAAGCTCTACGCGAGTCTTTTAAAGACGTAAGCGATAGTTCTATTCCTAATACGAATTAAGATAATAGATCTAGAATCGTAGCTTACGGCGATTAGAGTATCGAACGCGATTACGCTCTATTTATATAGAATATATACTTAGATTATATAATACGTCCTACTATACTACCTAAGATATAAAAGAGTCGAACTATTACGATAGTATAAGATAGCGAGACTAGACGAGATTCTATTACGTCTAGTACTCGCGGCGTATACGGCTCGCTAGCTAGTCGCCTTAGGAGTCCTTAAGTAGTTTCGACTTATAAAGAAGATAGAGAAGAAGAAGACTCTACTATACTATACCCTACAGAATAGTAGGGAGTAGTAACGAGAGAGAGATCTTTTATAATCGATAGGAAGAATTAAGCGAGAATATAAGCGGAATGAAGATAAGTCGTATACTCTATATATACGCCTTATAAAGGTAAGACGAGGGTTTTCTTAGTAAAGGGTTTTTCTCTAGAAAAGATGGAAAAGTCTACGTAGTCCTGCATAGAAGCTAGATTAGACTATAATTGAATTATTATTATTATTATATTAAATACTTAATTACTTCGATATCGTTAAACGCTCTTCTCTTAATAGAAATTATCTAGAGATTTTCGAAATTAGCTTTATTTTTAATAACGAATATATCGAAAAATATCTTATCGCTACGATAATAGAACTAGTATTTAGTCTTAATATTCGTTTTTCCGATATTTCGCTAGAAACGCGTACTATTTAAAAAAAAAGAGTTAATTTTTAGATTTTAAAGAAAGTAAGCTAAGCGTCGAAAAAGTTAAAGACTTATTATAAAAGCTTCTTCTTTATAAAGTTAAAGTTAGTAATAGATCTTTTAAGACTATCTAGATTAGTAGTTCGCTAAATTTTAGCTCTCTTTCTTTTTTTTCGAGTTAGCTTTCGCCTTTTTCGAGTCTATCTTCGAAACTTACTTAAGTACTATAGAAACGTTATTAAATAGTATAATTAGAGTTAGTTTTTATAATATTATTCTTCTTTTTTTAAATAATAAACTATTATTATTTAAGTTAAAGAGAAGTCGGAATAAAGTCGAGCGTAAGGAAGTCGAGAGTATCGAAGTTAAGAGATTTATTATATTTATTAAGACTAAGTCTAGATTAGTATATATATCGAAAAAAATAATATTAGTATAACTTATAGTTTAGAGAGATTTTAAAATTAAAAAAGACGAATCGCTATCTAAATTAGTACGGCTCGAAAAAAAAGAATAGGGCCTTACTTATAGAAGGGAAAAGAGACTAATTATAAGTAATATAAAGAAAGAAAGAAGTAAAGAAAGAGAAGTAGAAATACTTATAGATATACGTAGTAGTAGACGAGTCTTAGCGTACATACTAGTAGTTAAGTTTTAAATAAGTACTAAGACTTTACGAAAAGACTAATACGTCTTACTATTACTTTACTCTTACTTTACTCTTACTTTACTTACTATACGTTTCTTACGAGTCGTAGCTTATTATTTATAAACGTATATTAGAAAATTATAAAACTCGAAATATAGATTATACTTTTTATATAATATATCGATAAAAATAAAGGGCGCTCGTAATAGATAACTAGAGTCTCTAGTATAGCGAGAGATATATCGTAATATTAAAGTTAGTAGATTAGATCTATAAGATCTAGAGACGTATAGATAAAGTCGAGTCTAGTCTCGAGAAATATAATATATCTATTCTATTCCTAAGGAGCGCTCGTAATAGATAATCTAAGTCTCTAGTAGAGCGAGGCGTGTATTATAATATTAGAGTTAGTAGATTAAATTAATAAGATCGATAGATATATCGATAAAACTAAGTCTAGTCTCGAAAGATATAGCGTATTAGAAACTAACTATACTTTAATAGAGAATAGTCGTTATTTTTAGATTTTAATAATAAATATTCGGAGTCTTAGTAACTCTTCTACTACTAAATCGTATAATTAGGGTTTCGACTCTTAACTAATAAGTAATACTTTAATTTACTTAAAACTTTATATACTAGTAGTAGAGGATCTAAAGATAGATTATTTCGAAAAAAAAGAGAGATTATTTAATAGATATCGAGCGATACGGGCGCTCGAAATTTTCTTAGTACTTATCGTTAGGCTGCGCAACGGGTTGGGTAGGGCAGGGTTTGGGGCACCTACCGCCCGCCCAGTTGACCCAATAGGGTTTTTAAAAAAAGCGCTACCCTACCCTCACGGGTTTCGGGTAGGGTAGGGTACCCGACGGGTTTTGCCAAGAACCCAAAATTCTTAAAAATAGCGAGTTTTTCGCTAAAAATAGCGATTTTTCTTACGTAATCGCTTACTAATTTACAATACCGTACGGTATTTTTAAATATTTCCTAGTAAAATCGCGTATTTTTTGTAAAATACGGTAATTTTTTCGAGGGTCGTACCCGCCCGTTAGGGCGGCCCGGCCCTATTGGGTACCGCGGGTAGGGCTTATATTTTAGGTACCCGCTCGGGGCGCCCGTTGGGCTACGGGGTGCCTACCCGGCCCAACCCTTAGGGTAGCCCTAACGCGGGTAGGGTCGGGTTAACCCGCGCCACTGCGCAGCCTACTTATCGTATAAAAAGTCTTAGTACCGATCGATGGGTACTATAGAGCAGGGTAGTAGGTATTTAGATTATAACCTAAGCTAGATATATAGTAGCTAGGGTAGTAGAATCTAGAGTTAAATTATTAGCTAAGCTAGAGGGTAGTAGCGTATAGTATATCTAGAGTAGTAATATCTATAGTTAAGTCTTTAGTAG
>NW_008751654.1:9409-29652 GCF_000230625.1 Exophiala dermatitidis NIH/UT8656
TATAGTTAAGTCTTTAGTAGGTATTTAGAGTATAGTAGGGTGCTCGGTAGGTAGAGTAGTAGAATCTAGAGTTAAATTATTAGCTAAGCTAGAGGATAGTAGCGTATAGTATAGCTAGAGTAGTAGTATCTAGAGTTAAGGTAATATAGATAATAATTAGTAGGTCCCTTAGCTATATACTAGAATCTTAAGTCGTATTATCTAGAGTCGAAGTGCGCTAAGGTGTTATATAAAACCTTAAAATTATATGGTATCTTAGTTCTAGTTGCTATATTATATTGTTAGGTTTAGTCTATTAATTATCACCCTATAGAACTATTGTAAATTAATTAGGCTTTTATTTAAGCTAAATATATCGAATTGTCTCACCATCCTATATCCATTCTCGCCTTCGTTATAACATCGATACTACTATTATTTATAGAAGACGTTTCTCTTATACTATACTTCCTAAGTATTACCTTCCCCCGTCAGTAAATACTAACCGAACTTGTGACCCTGTGGAACAATTCGTAATAGTACTAATCGATAGGTACTATAGCGCAGGGTAGTAGGATGAAAAAATAAAGGACGGACCACCACATCCGGTCTAAGTCCGATCTATGGCCACCATATCAAACCTAACTCCGGCCTGAGTCGAGAAACTGATCTTTTGAGCCTGTGTGGCCAGAGGGTGGAGTGATGATAGAATCAGCCGCCCTCGGCCCGAGACAGACACAGGCCCATGAGGTTCTGAGCTCGGCTCGGGGTGTCGACAGACCGATACTGAATGAGACCTCTGACGTTGAGTGTCAGTCTTGACAATTGTTCGGCCTAAGTCGCTGTAGATATATCAACGGTATAAATAGCAATAGTATTCCTTTGCTAAAGTGTGTACTTTGATCAAGGCGTACAAACAATCAATATGAAGTACAAAATCACCGGTTATCCGACAAGCTATCCCTATGCGGAGTACCTCGATCTCCCCACTGATGAGGAATTGGGCGTCGATCTTGCCAACTTCTGCCACGACGAAGCTCGGAACCTGAAAGATGGCCGCAGTCAGTGAAACCCACTCTTTTTTTTTCTTTTCTTGTTCATGCGCAACGTTGAGAAAGGCCGATGCACCTTCTCCCCCAGACACGGTCCTATCCTACTGCTTACGCGCCCCAATGGGTTCTTTCGTCTCAAATTGCGGTCACCTGAAACGTACAATTACTGACCCCCTTCCTTGATCCAGTGATGCTGGCAGCAGGGCTGGTCGGCACCGACATGATAAAACTTGCCAAGTCGGTATTTCGCATCCCCGGTGTCAACCCGAAGATAAGAGAATTCATTGTTCTACGTGTCGCCAAACACGTCGGCGGCGTGAACCCATGGGGTCCAAATCTGAGGATGTTGGAAAACTTGGACGCTACGGAGGCCGAAGTCCAAGGTATCCTGAGTGATGGGCCGGTGACGGGGATGGACGAGGAATCAAGCCTGATCATGCGGGCCTGTGACGAGCTTACTCTCCAAGGCTGCATCCAAGACCCGACCATGAAGCGAATGAAGGAGAGATACGATCGAGACACGATCTGCAAGTATGTGCTCACATTATCGTGGTACAATATGTTCAACCGCTATGTTGTCTCGACCAGGGTTCCCCTCGAGAATCAGGCAGAGATTGATGAGAAGATCGGTCGCAGTACGAGACCGGCTTGAGTATGGCAGGGACATAGAACATGGGGTCCGTTATCACATCAAGCTGTCTGATAGCTCTGGAGCCTCTGACATTCAAGGCTCCCACACATACTCCTATACCCTGTCAATATCCTTAGAAATGCAGTCGAACTTGATAGCTAGAATGCAGAAGTCCCCCCGTTCACATGGTCCCATTATTTGGTCGAGCTCGATAGCAACATGGCGAAATCCCACTCTCGAAACTTGTCTGGTTGATGTCTTGACCTTACTGTGTGACCATTCGGCTCTAACATAAAACCTGGCCAAGCATGGTCTGTCCAATCCTGAACCGAGCAACACGTCACAACTTGTAACGAAAGTTGATATGGTTATCGCAGACCTCCTCGAAAGACTTGCCCCCTTCGGGGTGCTCATCGCCTCTGTTCTGGTACTCGAGGACTTCATCGTCCTTCTTTTTGTTGGCGCGGATCATCAGAACCCGCGCTGCATATGTACAGATGATAGCCAGGGTGACAAAGCCAAGGAGAGTGCCGTGGCCGGCGAAATACCGGGGCGGCTTAGAGTAAATCTGCGACGCGGCCATACTCATGCCCTGGGCGATGACCATGGCGAAACCCCAGGAGAATGCTCGTTTCGTGGCCCCACAGAAGGTGATCTGGATCCAGGTGATCTGTAACACCGCGGACGGGTACGTGCCCGCGACGAGCAGGCAGGCGCCAAACATGCCAATCTCTTTGCCCGTGGTGCTGATCAGGATGATCAAACCAGCCCCAGCCGTGGCCAAACAGCTGATGATGAACCACGATTTCGAGTGGTAGTAGTCGGATAGATAGCCGACGGCTAGCATACTGCAAAAAGAGCAGGCGTACGGGATAACAGTGAACAACTGGGCGTCGAGCTTGCTGTATCCAAATTCCTTGACGATGGAGGGAAGGAAGGCGCCCGTGGCCGCGAGCAGCATTGCATTGGTGCCCGAGAGAAGCGCCAGCAGGTATAGCTTGGGGTCCTTAAGACCTTGAAGGATTTGTTTCGGCTCGATCTTGACCTCGGCAGAGTTGTATTCTGGCAAAGAAAAGCATGATAATCAGCAAAGCGGGGAAAAAAAGCTCAGATGTCGTGAGAGAAGAAAAGGGTCTGGCAAGCACGTAAGGGATGGTGAACGAACCTAGACTTCGCTGGAGGCCCACACGGATCTCCATATCAGTCAAGAATCGGGAGCTCTTGAGACGATCCGGGAAGGTGGGCAGGATAGTCGCGTTGACCAAACCGACTGCGACAGCGATGGCACCCTCGATGAGGAACAGCCACTGCCATGATGCCATCCCCCTCGTGCCCTCCATGTTCTTTTGAATTCCATACGAGATCAAGCCGGAAAAGACACCGGAAATTGTCGTGGACGAATAGAAGATGGCTGTGGAAACATCCGGTCAGCATCGTCGTGCTTCTTTGCGGGTTGCAGAAAATAGAGCTGGGGAGCATTCCACGGAAAGTTTAGGTGTCTCTATCTTACCAACTCTCTTGCCGAGCTCGTTTCTTCCATACCAAACCGACATGTACAGGGGCGAGGCTTGCAGTAAGGCCTCGGCGGCGCCCACACCGAAACGGAGTCCGATCACAGTAGCATAGCTCTTGGCCTGGGACATACCACAGACGAAAGCGCCGAAGATGACAACGGCGGAGCCCAGGATGACTCTGGGGCCGAATCTGCGGATGGAGATGTTGCCGAGAAAAATACAGAAGAGGTATCCAGCGTCTAAAAGATCAGACCAGCCCGTCAGCGTGGGGTGGTTTCTTCTGAGAGTCCAGAGGATGGCGAGGGAAGGGATGTCTGAGACTCTTACAAAAGACCATGATGACATTGTAGAATCGTCCATCCGTGATCCTAAGGTCTTCTTGTAGACCCATCAATCGGGCATAACCGATATTGTTACGGTCCTGCCGGCCAAAAATAATGGGTGAGTTTAGAAGTCCCATGGAGATTATTGCTGGTAAATGGTGGGCTCTTACCAAGTACGCCATGAGGTATGAGATGGACATCATTGGAAGAATGACCATATCGAGCTTCCGGAGAAGTCTCTTCTCGGCTCTACGCTCCTCGTCGGTGCGCATTTGCCAGGCTTGCACTTCAACCACATCTTGGATGTGCTGCTCCCAGGCCACGGAGGCTTTGTCGTCGGTGACCATGGCAGCCATATTGACTTGTCGGTGCAAACAAGGATGCTTCGGAAATGGTGATAGAAAGTAAGATTACAGAGGTCGAAGGCTTAGGTTGTCCAGAGGGGGAAGTAATTATTGTTGTATACTCAACACAAGGGCTATTCGCGGTGTATCCCCCAATCTCTCCGCAAGCGGATGCCCCATGGGGAACGAACAGTGGACGCCCTTGTCTCGATACCGCTATTCAAGTTCCCCATTATCATTCCACAGGTTTTGGACGGGCTGGGACACCGTGGGACTTGCGGATTTGGTCTGGCGTTTTGGCTACCCCGGGCCGTGACCGCTTCATTGCATACCGCTTGCGCTTCGACTAAGACAAGCCGACTTATTGGCCCATCAGCAACATTGCCGCTTGCGGTCCGACCAAGCGGTGGCAACAGAAGCTGAGCACCTGGACCGCTTAGGATGCTTGCCGGACCGATCTCGCTTGCAGATAGATGGGTTGCACCTCAGTTTGCAAGATACCACAATCTCAGGCGCCGGGTCAAGCTCCAGTTTCGATACGCCCACTCTCAGAGGCACCAACACCAATTTTCTCCGGGGCTCGGCATGTCACGGCTTCTCGACCCCAGCAACAACGTTCCCAAAGGGTGCGATATCGAGGACGCCGGAAATCGGGACCAATGCGACATGTATGAGCGAGGAGCATGGGGATGTCATATTAAGTGGTCAACCCGATGGAGTTGTCCCGACGGCCAGCGTCGTATAAAACGTGGTCTACATCACAAGATGTGAAAGCCCTTAAGCCTTCGTCCGTGACATGATATCCTGGGGAAGACCCATCAGTTTGACGAGTTATTCGCCCAGTACTTACAGTGGCCAAGATGTCCGCCCAGCTGCCCTCCTCCAGCTATGCAGTCGCGGTCCCGGGTACGAGTATCGTTGGCCGTCACGACGTGGATGCCGACGTGCGCCGGGTCTACGAGGTTTTGAAGAATGGTGGAGTAGCCATCATCCCTGGCCGCATTGGTTATGCCTCGATTGCGACCCCTGGAGCTTCCGTCAAGAGGATTTTTGATGCAAAGCAGAGAGGATCGCATAAGAAACACGCTATCACGGGCAGTTATGCCATGCACAAATTGATTCACCGTCTGCCTCCCGAGAAAGAAGCCATGGTCGCGGCCATCACCATCGACAATGCCCTGCCACTGGGCGTTGTCGCCCCGTACGATCCTGACCAGCCGCTCGTTCGGAATATCGACTCCGAGACCCTCAAACAGACCGCACACAATGGGACCCTGGGCATGCTTATCGGAGGCGGCGTTTTTCACGAGAAGCTCAATGAGCTCGCCATTCAAGGAGGCATCACCTTTCTGGGCTCTTCGGCCAATCTGTCGGGCAAGGGCGTCAAGGGACGGGTTGAGGACATCGAGCCCGAAGTCCGGGGCGCGGCCGACATTATAATTGACTATGGTCTGCGCAATTATCATTCTTTTCACCAGTCTTCCACCATCATCGACTTCTCCACCGACCCAATCAACGTCATACGGATTGGACTCTTCTACGATGTCATAAGTGATATTCTGCTGCGACAGTTTCGTCTCGAGTTGCCCAAGGACCCAGGTCGAGATGTCTTGCCGACCGGCCATCTTCGGGATATGCAGATTGGCCCTGCGAATTGAACTGCGCTGAGGCCGAGAGAGCAGACGCTCCAAGTGGGAAGCTCTCGACTGTGGCCCCAAGCATAGATCCGGCGACT
Organism: Exophiala dermatitidis NIH/UT8656; assembly: GCF_000230625.1. Taxonomy (NCBI): domain Eukaryota; kingdom Fungi; phylum Ascomycota; class Eurotiomycetes; order Chaetothyriales; family Herpotrichiellaceae; genus Exophiala; species Exophiala dermatitidis. Next base: position 14,988 of record NW_008751654.1, read on the forward strand.
GCGACAGTTCCCTCCAACGGAGCTTAAGATGGCGGCTTTCTGGGCGTCTTAGGGAAGACGCAGTCGCCGCCAACCTGTGTTATGATGACATGCAGTGGACCCATGGAAGGGCTTCCTGAGGTTTCTTACTATGTAGATGACCCTGGCGGCAGACCCAGCCAAGATGAGCCAGTGGACTGACGCCGGAGATACACGGCGGATATTGGGGCTGGCCGATAGATCCACTAAGTAGGTGTTACGTACAGTATCTTATAGCGCTGTATGTTGCAATGCGCAGACCGAGTGCCTCAAACTCGTATCTTACTTGGCAATCATTCCCCCGCATCCGAGCTCGATCTTAGAACTTCGTCTTTCTCTCGTCACCTTTTTCTTATAGCGCGATACATTGATAGTGAAGCCGCCGTTGTCCTCAAATAGCCCACAACCAAGGCTCTCAGAGCACAGTATCTGAGTGAGGTGTTTCATTCATGCCCGTGACACGTCCTCGGCGCCGTGCAACTGTTGCATGCACTGCATGTCGCCAGTCCAAAATTCAGTGCGCATTGGTCGATGGCGAACCTCCGTGCTCCAGGTGCCGTCGTCTAGCACTCGACTGCACGGTCGACCGTCAATTTCGCCGTGTCCACAAAACGACGCAGGTCGAAGAACTGCAGGACCAGCTCAATGAACTCCGGCAGCATCTCAGTGCTTCAGGCCCCAGTCCAGGCAGCCGCGGCGACCCCAACCCAGTTGAAGAGGAGACATCCGGCCGGAGTGCCGCGCCGCAGTTGACGGCAAACGGTAACGCAGCCGGAGCCGCGCGTCTCCCCGGCACCGTGCAGACCTCCTCGTCGACCTTCTCAAGAACTCAAATGAGGGATGTTATTCTGTCAGCAGACCGGATTACGGAGTTGTTCCAAATGTACTGTACATGGTTCCCGGAGCTCGGCCGCCCAGGCCTGTGCTGACGATTTCCAGCTTCTTTGACGATTATCATCATTTCTTACCGTTCCTGGATGAAAAGACATCGCCCGAATCGTATTATCTGTCGTCGCCGCTGCTCTACTGGTCCATCATTGCCGTGGCCAGTCGGCAATATCGCCGCGAGAGCTCGTTGCTACACCGTCTGGGTCCAATTCTTAGCGAGGCTGTTTGGTCGATATTCGGCACCTGTCCCATGACGGTGCCGAATATTCAGACCTTGTTGCTGCTCTCCACGTGGCCGTTGCCAAATATCCATCTGTGGAACGACTCGTCATTGGTCATGTGCAATACCGCCCTCACCTGTGCCCTCCATCTCGGTCTGCATCGACCTGGCAGAGAAGAGGAGTATACTAGAGACACCGTGGTCATGGGCAACCAGGGCTCGCGGGAAGGGCTGACAGCGCGGACGGAAAAGCTACGAGAACGCAACAGAACGTGGTGTGCTTGTATTGCCGTTGCTCAAAGGTAAGGTCGCCAGTTTGCGCTGTGTTGCTTCTGTCTCAGGTTGAGCGTTAATCCATCCAGTCTCTCGATCGACTTTGGATACTCGAATCTCCTAAACCCCTTTGCGCTGTCTCTGGAGCCAACTGTGTACGACAGTATTCCGTCGGAACTGCGAGACAACGTGGTCGTACAAAAATGTGCACACGAAGCATTTCAGCTAATGGCCAGACACCAGCTGCAAGCCCAGGACCTCGCGGCAAGCAGCGCCATGTTCGACGGGATGCGAGAAGCCGACAGTCTGTTCAGCAACTTGGAGCACGAGCTCGACTCATGTCTGTCATTTATGAACAGGCTTCGACTCCAGAGCTCCCGGCTGTCCCTGCAGACTTTGGCTTTCATCAACGATTCGACCCACCCCCAGCGTAAGGCTTGGGTTCTGAAAACACATCATACAGCATGTCAAGTCATCAACCTCGTGCTTGCGGATCCCACGTCACATTCCCTCCTTCCCCATGCCCCGTTGATGACGTTTCGGATTCTATGGAACGCAGCCGCAGTCATCTTCCGCGTCGTTCACTCCACCTATCGAGCGGACATTGACATCAGCCACAGCCACGTCACATTCACCGCGGCAGCATTCGCGCTTCGCCAGCTCTCCGTTCCACACGAACAAAAGGATATTGCCACTCGCGCGTCGGATCTGCTGACGTTCCTCTGGCGTTGCGCCCAGGCCGATCAGACCCTCACTCTAAAGCCGCCCGAACTCTGCGTCAAGACCCGCATGACGAGTAGCTTGACATTCGATACTTTGATGATCGCAAGGTCGTTCGCAGCTCGAGAGAGCGGTACTTGGCTTGCATACCGACAATCTCACGCTCCGGAGCTGGTCACCGACGGCGACGGCGAGCACCCAGATAAAGCCAATGACGGATGGGAAGTCGAAGCCAACGCTCCAGAACACGATGTCGCTCCAGCACAATTCGATGGCTTATTACAGGACAACATCTTTGCCAGCGTGCCTTTCGCGGAGGTGGATCAAGCTCTCCCGCCGGCCTGGTACTTGTCGCCCGACTTATCTTGGACAGCAAATTTTGGGTACCAGTGATCTCTCACCCATTCACAAGTTGTTGATTTTGCCAAAACGATCCCGAAAAGTATTTCCCTGCGAAAACCATCCGGCTGCTACCTCGGGATGGCTCTGCTTTGCACGTCACACCCCTCATTATCTCTGACGAACTGAATGCATTTGTTCTCAAATTTCTCTATGATCCTAAAAGAGTCCAAGAATATGGGAAGGCAAGTTTCGAGACGCACAGTATGTTTCGGCACGGGATCGGCTCACAATAGTCGCTGACTGAAGTGTCTTCTGATGGTATGCAAATCCGGGGAGGAATAAAGTATGAGCATGCTGTATATTGGGAGACAGTCGGGCCGTGTATGGTAAGCCTTCTCCGCCATTTCGGCTGAGAACGATAACGAGCAACGACTCGTGTTCATCACCGAAGGTATTTAACCCCGAGATATTCTGGGGTACTCCATTATCGCAACCGAAAAGAAAGGCCAGAATTTCAGGCTGCGAGTCAAGGCAATCATGACCGAGGAGATCCCCATCAAAGCAAATCGTGACTCCCGCCATGAGAATGTTGTCGATATGGGCGCTCTGCCGAAATCAAGTGGCAAGCATGTTATCGATGCAGACCAAGCCATAATTGCTATCTCTGCCTTGAAAACATGAAAATGGATGAGGCAACCAATCGGAGGCTCCTCTAAAGGATCGACCCGCATGTATGCCCCTGCTCTGCGTCTCATATGCGTTGAAATGCATTGACAAATGCACTCTGCCCTTCGCAGGCATTATGGGAATGAACAATGACATCGGCTTGAAAGGTGACAAGGTACTCTGCTGTTTCGCAGCCACCAAGAATTTCGGAGGAGGTACCGCCCTGAAATTCTTTCTCGGTGTCTTCGAAGCTGCTATGACACCTGGGTTCGCATCGATCACATCGCAGGTAGTTAAAAGTCACTATGGCATTCTCTGACGCCATCATACTTACTTCCTGCAGTGGTATACCAAGACGGAACAGGGAACACGAACAGGTATTTGCTTCAGCTTCAGTGGAGTCGGCATTATCGTCGGCAGCTTTGTAGCATACGGCATTGCAGTGAGCGGCAAGGCACACCCTCCACTAATTGCTCCGTGGAAGGTACTCTTCCTAACCACCGGTCTCGCGACCGTGGTGGTTGGATCGTCTTCTACTTTATGATGCCTGATTCTCCACTTAACGCTCACTGGTTGACCGAAGATGATGGAAAACTCGCCGTGGCTCGAGTTAGGATAAATGAGCAACGTATCGGCAACAAAGAATTCAAGCCCTACCAATTCAGGGAAGCTCTACTCGATCCCCTGACTTGGGCCTTCGCATTCTATTCCCTTGTTACCAACATACCAAATGGAGGTGTGACTAATTTCTTTGGCCAGCTGGTATGTGCCCTTAGCGAACCTTCTACTCCATGCCGGTCCCCGAGTCAAGTGGCCAGATCTCACCAGTGGATCATCGACAAAATTGTTTGTTTGCTTACAAAATATCGACTTGATTTCCAGATTGTGGGATTTAGCTTCACCGCCGAACAGTCTCTCCTCCTTAGTGCTCCATCGTGGGCTATTGCCATCATCACTTTGACCGGACTTGGTTATCTTGGCGATCGATATCATAACCGGATCATTTTTGGCTGCGTCGGTGTCCTCATAGCCACCTTTGGCATGATTCTTATCATCACCTTTATCAAACAAAGGTGCACGACTGGCAGAACACTACTTGTTACTTGCTGCTACAGCAGGCTGGGCGGCATTACTGTCACTCATCTCAACCAATACCTCTGGGTAGCTTATACCAAGAAAACCACGGTAGCGGGCTCTATATCTACTGACTTATTGCGCCGGAAACATCATCGGTCCGTTATCATGTGCAAGAGTGGCGATCTTAGCTTACCGTCGGTAGGACCTAAACCCTTCCGACTCCAGGATGCACCACGATATGTTCCCGCCGAGATAACAATTGTTGTTTGTTGGTGAACCCCGTTCGTTACTTAACCTCGCTCATGGAATCGAAATTCTTTGCCACTTCGGTGCGACCAGGACCGATACTGACTGTACAGGGGGGCTGGCTTACTTGATATGGGATTCATCTACTGGTATTGTCGTCGACAGAATGCAAAGAAAGCAATTGCTCGAGGAGCCCCAAGCAATACTAAACTCGAAAATCAAGGGTAGTCCCCTTCATGTGGTTTGACAATTGAAGCAAGAACCTAACGCCTTGCAATCAGATTTGTGGATCTTACCAACAAGGAGAACCCGGAACTGGTCTATACTTTATGATCCGGCGCAGCAGGACAAGTAGAAACCCATTCGATCGAGCTTTGATCATACAGTCAGACTCGGTATAAGGGACAAATAATGAACAATTGACGATTAGTACCAACTACAACAAATACCGAAAAGCTGATACAGAATATTGACTACATCGAAGAGTATCATCCTTGATCATTATTGCTAGGTTTCCACCTTAGATACGAGGTCTAGACGTCTAGTTCCATACCATCATCGAACTTACTACGGTTGGTCCACAGGTCACCAGACGTAAGGACTCAAAGAAAACTCCTCCTGCGATGTTGGATTTAGTCACTTGTTCTTCAGAATGGTGACTCCAGGAGGCCGGGAAGATTAACTCGAGGTCGTGGGTCACCACTGGAGGCTCGTCTTCTTCTAGACCTCCGGAAAATCTGCCGAGGAAGATGTCGCCTGTTCACTGACTTGCAGAAGGGTTTCCAGTTATATATCAGGCAGTTTTGATCAATTAAAGCTGCCAAACAGGTTCAGAACGCTTTGATTAGTACGAGACCAATCACATCATGACGAAGCAAAAAGCGGATAAAGGGAATTGGACTGTATCGCTTTCGGGATCTACCCAGCGACGGCGCAAGTGAAGCCAGCCATCAAAGCCGAAAGCGGCCCGTAGTAACAGCCCGAAAGATTTCCGCGGCATACCGTGCCGATACTGTCGGCCACCTTGATCTAGCAGTGCATACATAACCTTGCTCGTCCGAGGTAGGTGCATTGTGCCAAAATGCCCAGTTCAACAAGCAGCAGTGCGTGTATTATTCAGCTTTTAAAAAGTATCGAGCCTCTTCGAGCCTCGCGGAGCCTAGACCTTAGGGAGTGTCTTGATAGTCCTCTCTGTCCAGTAAGGGAGATCATACCTGAATATTAAAAAAAGGGTGTTGGCTTGAGATCGAGTCAGTAGATCACAACCTCTCCGTGACTATAGAACACCTCTTACCTAACACTTTAGCAGCCAGATCTATTTTCGCTGGGGTTTCTTAGTATACTCAAAGTCAACAACCTGATTGCAAAGAAGCATGTCTCCAGCATACAGCGAAAGCTGTTGTACAGCCAAGCCGGTCATTGAGGAAGGTGTATATAAGGAGCGAGGGAGTTTCACGACAATTGACGGTGATCGAGCTTGTAAGTCAGACATTCCTCCCGTCCGGTGTGACTCTAATACTCGAGATTCAGACGTGAGTGGTGGCTCCTCGAGCACCGGAGGGATCTTGTTCATCTATGATGTGTTCGGGTACACTTCACAGACGCTGCAAGGTGCCGATATACTGGCCAACTCGGAACTTGAGTCTATCGTGGTCGTGCCCGACCTTTTCGGGGGCGAATATATGAAGAAGGAGTGGTACGCGGAGAAAACCGAGCGGAACGAAACACAAATCAAAGCTTTTCTCTCCAGCAAGGCCAGTATCGAGACGGCTGTCCAGAGACTACTCGGAAAGGATGGGGCCGACGCCCAAGAAGGAGGTTTGCTAGCTTCTGTCAAAGAGCGTTACCCTTCCGTCACAAAGTGGGCCGTCATTGGATATTGCTGGGGTGGGAAGGTAGCGGCGCTGGTCTCGGGCACTGGGACGCCTTTCAAGGTCGCGGTCTCGACCAGTCCTGCTTTGCTCGATCCCGCCGACGCTGCCAAAGTCGTGATTCCTATGGCGGTGCTGGCTTCTAAGGACGAGCCCGCAGATGCGGTTCGCGCTTACGGAGACGCCTTGAAGGTTGAAAAGCATGTTGAGACGTGGCCTCAATCTGTGCATGGTTGGATGAGCTCGAGGTGAGTGAGAACCTTCCGATTCTTCCAGTATCGTCATTTAACACCTTGGTACAGAGCAGACTTGTCGGATCCTCAACAGAAGCGAGAGTACCAGAGGGGTTACAAAGTGGCCATCGACTTTATTAAACAACATTGGTAAGGCTTAAGAGGGCCGAATTTGTCCATACATAGCAGTGATGCGGGCTGGGATTTTGCAAGCGGCAGTACAGGGACTGGGATTCGACAGGAATGGTCTATTGGCACTACCTAACAGCTATAGAGCTGCCCCTCTCCATGTCAGGTTGTCATCATCAATGAGCTCGATCAGCTTGCCCGCTAGATAATGGGCGAGCTGGGCAGAATCGTAGAATGATCACTCTGGACCACGTGTGGGTTGTTGTTGGCACCGAAGCCAGCCAGCGTTTCTAAATAGCCGATACCGGTGCCAAGTTCGCGAGGCTCGGTCTGTCAAATAAAAAAGGTAATTCGATACCATAATTTAGTGGAATCAGGTTATAGTGGGCGTATTTACATTCTGACACGGTCAACTTCTGGAATTGCTAGATGAAACTCTTGGCAGCCCGTACAGGGGACAGATATAGCGATTTAGACCAGAGATGGTATTCGTGGTTCGGCTTATCGAACGAGCGAAGTACGTAGAGTCATGCTTTAGAGCGCAGCGCCTCAGGTGAGAGACCTGAACTACACTTTGAATCGTCTACCAGGCATGGACCGAGGACATCATGATCTCCTGAGCGCAGGCCTGAGGCTCGAAACTATATACCAGTATAGGTACCAGGCCGTCCCACTCGTAAAGAATGACAACGAGCAGCAAGTTGACTGACGCCCTGGAGCGATTTCGGGATCTTCTTGGGATGTTTGACGCCCTCGAGTTAATTGTGCCCTCAGAGGCCCTGCGGCGTTGGAACTCGGCGCCTTTGCGTCATCAGAAGCTCTCAATGTCTTTGGTTCTGTGTCCCGTAGCTGCCACTTCCCTGCGTTGACACATGACATCAAAAAGCCGTGTTCCGAATCGTCTGAATGCCTCAGTAAGACCACCAGCCGCGATGAGTTGCTTCTCCATCTGACTGAGACTGAACTTGAAGGTTTGGGCCCCACAATGGACGCTGTTTTGTTCCAGATCAACGTTGATTTCACGACCATCCTGGGCGGCGAGGTAGAATGACTCATCCTCGATCACGATCCCTAAAAGCCCAATGTTGGGTTGGTTTCGTGCGTAGATGAATGCAAATGACCTTGCAATCACGCACTTGACTCCGCAGCCAAGTAGTGCGTTCACAGCCACATCTCGAGAGGAGCCGCATCCGAAACCATGGCCGCCAACAACAACGTTGAAGCCATCTTTGACCCTTTGTCGGAACTCAGGCATGAAGAATTCCATACAGTGGTCTCCAAGTGCTTCGTTTGTTGTGCAGGATGCCAGAAACTTGGATGGAATTATCTTAGTAGAGGTTAGCTCATAGTTACATGATTCGGGCGTTGAATCGTTTCACTTACTGCATCGGTGTCAATAAAGTCTCCTAGTCTCAGCACCTTGCCTGAAATAACCTTGTTGACCGAGTCTGGGTTGCCTCCTTCGTCAGAGGTGGGTGCAGGTGATTCCGGATTGCTTTCAGCACAATTATCAACTTCAAGATCTTGCCCATAAGGTTCCGAGTATTGAACAACATCAGACCATGGGCTGACCTCTATATCTGCGAAGGGCTGATACCCGAGATATCTTTCAAGCAGATCCATGTCGATGAGTTCGAGGAGTTTTGTTGGATCTGTCATTTTCATCGAGAAGGAGGAAACAGCCACAGTCGCAGCGGAGCCAAGGTTAGCATGAGAGCCTAGTCGATGAGTCAATTTATTGAACACATAGCGTTCGTCGCTGCGTCGTATCATACCTGGACCCATCCGATTTTTGAAATTCCGATTCTGGGACGAGAGCCAGACCTCGCCGGGAGCTGCCTGGTCGACGCCTTGACCTACGCACATACTGCAGCCTGGGACCCCAATCTTGAAGCCTGCACGGCGGTATACATCAAGGAGACCGAACTGTTCCAATTTGCGTCGAATGGGTTTTGACCCAGGCACCACCAGTCGTCTGCCATGGGGCACGGGCGTTAGGCCTTGGTCCAGTCCGGCTCGCAAGACCAGTGCACCAATGACCAGATCTTCTTCCGCCGTTGTACATGCTCCAATGAAACAACCATCGAGGCTAGTGCCTTCCACTTCGTTTACTGGGACGACATTGTCCGGTGAAGGGTTAATCGCGACGAAAGGCCTGACCTCGGACAGGTCGACGTCAACAGTGGCGGCGTACTCCGCACCAGGATCGGCCTTGAAGTAGACAGATTCCGATTTGTGTCTTTTAAGTCTTCTACCCTCAATAAAATCAACCGTCCTCTCATCTGACTCGAATATCGCTGTGACGGCGCCAAATTCCTAGAAGACATCAGTGTTGATGATATGGCAGGAACAGATAACAGACGCACTTACCGTGCACATATTCGAGATTGCGAACCTTGCATCACATGAGAGATACTTCATCCCGGGCCCGGTGAACTCGACAACTCGATCGGAAGCAATAGTGTTTCTCTTGAACTGCTTCAGGATGTATAAGATCGTGTCTTTCCCGCCCACTCCCCTTGGTGGCTTGTTGATCATGCGTAGCTGAACCGTCTTCGGCACCGTGAACCATGTCTGACCTGTCACAAGAGGCATGCAGACGTCCGTAGCACCCATACCGATAGCCAGACAGCTGACTGCCCCTGCCGAGCAGGTATGAGAGTCGGCGCCAATGATGAGCATGCCAGGCTGCGCTCTCTCTCGCACAAACTCGGTGTGCATAATTGTATACTGTCATTTGTTAGCTTTTCTATCGTAGAAAGCTTCAACATGACCACCAACATTAAATCCTTGAAATTCCGTCATTTTGAAATCTGTCTTAGCCTTTCGACAATTGTCCATCAGAGCTTTGACCTTGGGTTCATTGTAAAGAGGCGGCTCGACTCGATGGTCCCCTGCAAGCCAGAACCGATCATTTCTAAATATCCCTGGGCGCCCAATGGCCGAATAGACACGTTCCATTCCCTGAGAGACGAGAAGTAAGCCGCACGTTCCAGAGTCAGATGGGGTAGCCTGCAAACACACCTGCCATGAAAGCTCCGAGGCTATAACCCAATCAACGTCGACTTGGATGATGTCCCCTGGTCGAACATATCCGCGCTGGGAGACATCGTGGAACGCAAAGATCTTCTCCGTCATCGTCATGCTCCGCCTGCCTGGAGGCTTCAGCGACGATGGTGCCGGTCTCTGGCTTGCCCTCGCTGCATGCTTGAAAGCTTCGAGATAAGCCGAGAAAAGGAAGATGATTTCCCCTTCCTCGCCCGGCTGCAGATCGTCTTTGTCGCTGAACCCGTATCCACCAAAGTCTGGATGTTCTTTGCAGCGCCATATGACTTCTTCCAGCATTGCAGCAAGCTGATCGGAATTTGTGCTGCGAAGAGATTCGGCTAGAATCCCGAGGAAAACAATCAGGTTGCTTCGAGGCTCTTCTCGGGATTGACTCGTGAAGACAATTTGAGTCTGAAATGCATCTTCGAAGAGTAAGATACATTTCGACTGTGAAGGGGTCAGATCTTCCGGCTTCAGGTCGAGATGAACCTGTTGAGGGACTATTCGGGCAGTCATCTTGAAGTCAGCAATGCAGTTGTGCTTCTAGGACGAAATGCTAGCTTCTCGGTTGCTTAGAGTATCAAGATATGTACCCATAGTGAATTGTCTGGCAACGGATCAGATCGAATTATGAGGAAACACCATCTCAACGCTCTAAAGACAAGGTAATTGACAGGGTCGCTGATCGGAAGGGAGTGTTTACTGTGGTCGGACACCACCTTTCGGCCGGGCCGGCCGCGGCAACGGTAGCCGTCCTGCGGCAAAGAACTTGATGGACCGCAACATCACTTTTCGGTTCGCAGCGGACCCAGTAAGAAGAGGAATGTGGTTTTGGTGGCGGGACTACACGTTTGTTAGCAACCGACAAATGCTTTTGATCCGAACAATATGCCTTTCTCCGGGTTGATCGCGCGCAGCTGCAGTTTCGTTTGTTTGACGCCGGGCATCAACAAGTTTCGGTTGCGCCTATAAGACCAAAATTCTCGAGAGTCAACATAGACTCTGCACAGTACTCTCTTAGCCTCGATATCCCAGCTGAACATGTCTCAGCCGACTTCGACAAAGCTCCGCGCAATGCTGGCTGATCCGGCCAAAATTGTTGTGTGCCCGGGGGTCTATGATGGCTTCACCGCACGTCTGGCGTTGAGGACGGGGTTTGATGCATTATACATGACAGGGGCAGGAACCAGCATGTCTCGCATTGGAATGGCAGACTTAGGTCTCGCCACCATGACTGAGATGAAGCAGAATGCTGAGATGATTGCAAACCTTGACAAGGAAGTCCCTCTCATAGCGGACGCAGACACTGGTTATGGATCAGCCATCAACGTCGCCAGAACTGTTTCCGGATACATCTCTGCTGGAGTCGCAGCATTTCACCTTGAAGACCAAGTGGTGAACAAAAAGTGTGGCCATCTGGCAGGAAAAGAGATTGTATCTATCAGCGACTACCTGGCTCGAATTCGGGCTGCGGTCAAGGTCAGGGCACAACTGAAGTCTGATATTGTCATCATAGCTCGAACGGACGCACTCCAATCCCTCGGTCTCGAAGAGGCTATCCGAAGACTGAGGGCCGCCGTCGACGCCGGTGCGGATGTGGCGTTTCTTGAAGCCATCTCGAAAAAAGAGGAAGCCGTTGCTGTGTGCAAGGAATTTAAAAAGAGCAACACGCCGGTCATGTATGGGATGGTCCAGGGAAGCCGTGCGTTGAAACTCACGTCCGCAGAAGCGAAGGCAATCGGATTCAGGATCATAGTCTACGCGGCTGCATGTCTGACGCCAACGTACATCGCGGTTACTCGAGCGTTGGAGATCCTAAAAAGTGAGGGAGATTGTGAGAAATATCAACCAGAGATCAGCCCTCACACGCTGTTCGATGCATGCGGCATGCAGGGTTTACTAGACTTTGATCGCGAAGTTTCATCTGGAAGCTGAGATGTTGGGCGTCCGTCTTGGCACAGCGTGTATGTAGTATGCAGAAATGATGACCAAAAGTCGGAATCTGGGTCTGCACAACCCCTCGTGAAGCTGCATAACATTTCTGAAGATTACTTAAGGCTGGTGACAGCCAATAATACAGCCTTCAGGGAACTCCCGTGACACTGGAGCCATTGATGTGATTGCAAGATCCGATGAATGAATGCCTTGTCCCGTCACAGGTCGGGAATGTAGATTTTTTCGGCCCTGAGACACACATCAGACGAGCTCTTGAACAACGTTGGGAATATGTGCCTCACCAAGCAATCCAAGAGGCACGAGAGGGCCAGAAGCGGCGAGACACTGGCGATAGCCTTTCGTAAGGATGCTTGCTATGGCCCTTAGGCGTTGTAACCAAGTTCTTGAGTCGGCGCAGATACTTCGACGTTACCGTTGTCCTCGCACCATCCCGGAGAGGACCATCGTTAAGGTGTGAACGTAGCATGGGGGAACGAAGACCAGGAAACAGGGCCGATGCACGCGAAGATGAAACGACGCTGGTGATGACATTACGTTGCTCTTGCCCACATATATGCCTTCTTCATTCAGCTGTGCCGGAACAGGGCCGAGACCTCTAGGATCTCTCACAGTCGGCTCATCGAGATATTTGAAGGGGGAGGATGGCTCCCGACCTAGAGTCGATACTGGACACTAGACGCCAAGAAGAATGACCCGTCCTTAGAGAGGATCGGGAGTGCTTGCCGCTCGCGGCCCGCACTATCTGCGTATTTTCCTGCAAGAACGACAGCTGCAGCCCAACGACCAAGCGGAGTTAACCAGAATCTAGGATTTCTTTAGAGAATCACCATCTGCCATTGTGCTGTGTTAGAGAACGCAGGTTCTGAAAAGGTTCTGAAAAGGTACGTGGCGAAGGCGGGCATTACATGCATGCTCCCCACGGCCAATGACAAGTATCTCCGGAAAGGTTAGGTTCTTGTTCAAGATGAGACTCTTATAGCGGAAGGGCACATTCTGGTGTGATGACGAGTAGATTGCCCGGGGCAGCCGCTCATATAGCATTCTGTTGTTAGGGACGCTAACGATGCTAAAATTTGCTCTCGCTCTATCTACTTAACAGTATATAGAGCACTCCTATATATACTATAGAAATCGGAAAGAATACCGTATCTCGTACGATATAGAGTATTCTAGAGTATAGTAAAACTCGTTATCGTCGTCGATATCGAGCGTTATTTAGGGTCGATAGCAAGATTTAGGAAGTGTAGTTGACGTAAGTGTTCTTAGTAGTGGGGCATCGGAGCCGACTGCTTACAACACCATATTATATTGTTAGGACGTCGAATAGGAGGCGCCCAGCTTCGGCGGCATAATGCCGCCCTAAAAGTGCCACCTGCCGCCTATCCGCTTCTGCCACTACCGTTACCGCGGGTAAACGCCAGTGAACCGGGATCACAATAATTTCTCGAGCCTTGGCTTGCGTCGGCGGAGGGAGCTCTAACCATATTGTCTAGGTTCATCGGTAATGATGAGTCAAGTCAAGTATGTCGTAGATTATGCCTTATGAACCTTCTGCCCCTTGGCAGAGGACGCGATCACCCTTCCATCACCGGTTCAAAGCGACACAGTGGTAGGCCAGGAACACTCCAAGTCCCTAAAAGGTAAGGCCCACGATCTACATAAGGCACGCAACATCCTCGGGCCGGGGGAAAGGGGGACTGGAGAATGTTACTCAGTCCGAGTACAGTACCGAGTACAGTGCGCCCATTGGCGTTGGATCAGAGCGGCTAGCCAAGGGCGTTCACGCGGATATGCACTCTCTACTGATCCTCGGTTAGCTTCTCTCTGACTAGGCATGTACCTCCGATGCTGAATAGATAACCACGGCCCCTAGACAAATACTCTGAAATAACCGCCGAACCCTACAACACAACATCAACCCTCAGTATTGAACAGAGATACAATTGCTTTCCACCAGTGACAGGCCGGGTCGTCAAGATGTCGGAGGATGTTGGATTTATTGGTGACAATTCCGGCTCGCATAAGTGACGGCGGTATGGCTAACTCATCTTATGAAGGTGTTGGGAATATGGGATACCGCATGGCAGGCAATGTGCGGAGGAAGATGCCGTCATCGGCGACGCTGCACATCTACGATATTTCCAAGGACGCATGTCAACGCTTGAAAGACGAGGTCGGTTCCTTTGGCCCGGTTGAAATTGCCAACTCGGCCAAAGAAGTAACCGAGAAGTCCCACACCGTGATAACAATGGTTCCGATGGGACAACATGCCAGAGCAGTCTACTTGGACAAACAGAACGGAGTCCTCGCCGCGAAAGGCGACAGTGACAGACTCTTCCTAGAGTGCAGCACCATCGACGTTGCAACATGCAGGGAAATCGGCCAGCAAATAGCCGCTGCCAATGCTGGAATCTTCGTCGACACACCCGTCTCTGGTGGGATTGGGGGTGCAGCAGCAGGAACCTTGTCGTTCATGTGCGGCCGACCCAAGGGTCCGGAAGAGGATCCAATCTCGAAACGCGTCTTCGAAATCATCTGCTGGATGGGTTCACCTCAAAAAATCCGCTTCTGCGGCGAACTAGGCACCGGCCTGGTGAGCAAGATTGCCAACAACTACATCGCCATCTGCACCACCAGTGTCATCGGCGAGGCCATGGCATTCGGCATGCGGTACGGTGTCGACAAGCGCACTCTGTACGAGTGCATTGCCGCATCGTCTGGAGACTCGTGGGTCCTTCATAACAACCACGTCGTCCCTGGGGTCATTCCCACGTCCCCTTCCAGCAATGGCTTTAAGCTCACCTTTGCCCCGAAGATGTCCGTCAAAGATATTACGCTGGGAATCCAGTCGGCCGAGCAGGTCGGTATAAATCCCTCCATGGGCAAAGCTGCGGTGGAGTTGTACCAGAAAGTGGCCGATGATGCTAGAACAGCTGTGAGTACTTCCTGATAGCCCGGCTCAGGTTGTAATAGCCGCC
>NW_008751654.1:29672-254587 GCF_000230625.1 Exophiala dermatitidis NIH/UT8656
CCCCCCGCTTTTCATGTTGCTAACACATTTTCCCGTATGCAGCACCTCGACCAGAGCGTCGTTTGGTTGTTTATCAACGATGAGGTGGACAATTTGGGACCGAAGACAAACGGAATCTAGATAGTATCGGGAGCACTAATACGAAAAAGTCTGCCAACTCTTACCTTGTGGCTATCGAGGTTGGTATCCTTATGTGGACCACAAAAGCCTGTGCAATTTGAGCGTGACTCGACCAAAGCTGGAGCAGGACTTGCGTGTGCTAGATCTCCAATGCTGTTCGCTTTGAGGTCGCTGGATGAACCACGTATTGAGTGCACTCTACGGATCATTTATAGAGATCTTTACCTCAGGGATAAACCAGAGTCTGATATTTGTGTTTGAGCAGCAGCGAGGTGGCCTGCGCATTTGCCTTGAGTTGGCAGGCCCGCCACTTGCTGTACATCTGAAAATCGACAGAGAATGCTAGTCACTATTGCCAGCCTCTTTGGTGCAATTTACAAGTGCTACAAGATCGCCCTTGTTTTATAGACCTTTAAAGCAAAAGAAAGTGATGTGGACAAAGTCGTCCGAGTTAAGTAAACAAAACTTGAAACCGAAAATATACGACGACTCTAGAATACGTTCAAAACAACATACACTGCCAATGCGAACACACTGGTCACCGGGCTCATATGACTACAGTAGCTACCCTGGATACCAGGCTGAGCTGACATCACACGTCCATCTTGATCTCTCAGGGTACAATTGTAAGAATAAACTGCAGAAAGAAACAGGGGTTGGGATGACATTGTGGAGAAGTAAAGCACGTTGTCCGAAGCAGGATGGTATATGTGTAGAACGCGTCCAGAAAAGCCACCAGATAGGTGATTCCTAAGGCTATTTCAATTATGGCAGCAGGACCACTGCCACACCTGTCAAGCGCCGAAGGCAATATACGGGCCGTCCTCGACTGGAGCTCGGATTATGCGAAGTCGCCAATGGCCGTGGTATTCCAGATAGTAGAACTGTTCTCCAGGCTTTTAGCTGTGGACCTCCACATGCTCGGCAGCGGCCACCTGAATTTGGCTCGGTTTGGGCTTCTCCGTGTCATTGGATGTGTCTATGTCGCGCTCGAGCTGGCCGGGGAGCTTTTCGGCCTCTTCGAGCCTGACAACAACATTGTCACCGAACAGCGCAGCCACCTCTTCCAGAGGAACATTGGCGGTCTGTCATTCACATTAGTCTTGTGCACCTAGTGCAGCAGAATGCGAAGATGAAGGCCTACCTCGGGAAAGAAGAAGTAGAACACAACCAGGAAAATAGCGTCACAGGTGACGAATATAATAAAAAATCGCCAGCTGATATTGCTGATTGCAATGGGAGTGACTTGGACTACCCAAAGAGTGGTGATGGTCTTGGACGCATAGCCCAAGGCCATGCCGGTCGCGCGGATCTCCATGGGCTGTGACCGGTCAGTCAATGTCACTTGCAGTCCACGGGCGCCGGTGAGAGATTGACTTACCAAGATCTCCGGGGTATATGTATAGCCAAAGGAGTTCATAACCCAGCCGTACCCGACAAGCCACATGAACATGCTCCAGAGGGCCAATTTCCCGAGCACATAGTCTGTATTATTACTCGCCTCATACCTTGCCCAGAAGACAATCAACATAACGGTAGAGACGAGAACGATAGACATAGAGATGAAAAAGTTCCGTCGGCGGCCCCAATGGTCGAGGAAGTAAATACAGGGGATGGCCATAAGGAGGGATGTAGTGCCCCAAACGCCGACCATAATGAGAATTGTCTTTCCCGTCAGACCCAACGTCTTATACAGGATGACCTGGTAGTTTTGCAGGCCATTAACTGCCGTCAGCTGTTGAAAGATGAAGAAAAAAATGATAAGGGAGATGCGTCTTCTGTACGACGGTCGCTTTAACACGGCCACGATCCCGATCTGAGGGTTCTCCTGTTCGAAGCGGATCTGCGCTTGGATCTGGTTGAACTCTCTCCGAAAGAAAGGAACGCTGTTATGCTCCGCTTCGTCTTCGAGGGCCCGAGTCTCGCCTTGATGAAGTTTTCCGAGGATTTGCAAAGCTTCCTCGTCCCTCTTTTGCGCAACCAGCCATCTGGGTGACTTGCATACAGTGAGTGAGCCGGCATACATCAAGACCGCGATAAGAATCTGCAGCCCCAGGAAGATGCGCCACTTCAGTTGGCCGCCATTGATATATGAGAAGCCCAAGCCCATCCATTCACTCAGGGCGTAGGCGATGTTAAGCACGATGCTAAATTGACATACACGCGTAAGCTCGGTATGCCTGAAGAGGGCGCCGCATACCTGTAGAGTACTCCGACCGAACCACGGAGGTGCGGGGGCGACAGCTCGCTGAGATACAAGGGACACAACGACCATATCATTCCACAAGCGATCCCACCAATGACTCTGCCCACCAGGAGCATGGGCAGGTTGACGGCGCCCGTCTGCAAGGCAGCCCCAGTAACGGAAATGGCACAGGCGATGTGCACCACTCGCTTTCGTCCAAACTTATCGGCCAGATAGGCGATGGTGAGTGAGCCAATAGCGATTCCAGCATAGTAGACTGAGCCCAAGGCGCCCAAGGTTGAGGAATTGAAATCGAAGTATTTGATAAACTCGGGGTAGCCAATAATAGAGGTGGTCAGACCCGAGTCGTAACCATAGAAGAACGCTCCGAAGGAGCAGTAGATCAAGCACCACAATTGATATGAATTCATCGTGTCTGTTGCACTGGCGCAGAAGAACTTGAGAGAGCAGGCACGAGATGCTGTTAATGTTATAGTCGTTCATTGCAGCTAGCCATGTTGTGGAAAACCTAAGTACCAGCGAGCCGCAAATCTGTTCGTTCCTCGGATACTGTAGACTCGGACCTCGGTCTCATTGCTCCTAAATATTGTCTTTGTGGCATGACAGAAACGAATCTCCCGTGACGAGATCCTGGGGAAGCGAATGTGGAGCGCGCGGAACGTGGGTATGGCTACCTGCCCTTATAAGGTACAATCTCCTCAATTCTGTGTGTCGAGAGACTCGAGCGGCCTTTGCCAAGGCAGACCAGTGATACTATTCGTCATGAGAGTCTCGATGTTCAGCGAGAGAATCTAGACGTAGGAGGGGCGAACCTGGGGCAAGCGGGGCTCCCCTTGGCTGAGACTTGCTAGTGCCTCGGTTGTGCCGTGGGCGTTTCGCAAGGCCGCAGAGTCTAAACATGGCTGTTCTTGTAGCATTATTCCCAGGAGAGTGGTTATGGCCGCGGGTCTGCGGCAACATGACACAGAAATGCAGTATCCACCAGAGGGCATTCTGGTATACGATTCTTGGCACGTGGCCGAAGCTCAGCAGTGCCCGAGGATCCAACAAAATGCTCTCGGCCTTCCGAAAAGCACCTCTCGAAGTGGCAAAGGGAGCTTGATAGAATTTCGGGATGACTTGAAAGGCGAAGCTCCTCTCTAAGGGAGAATGAAGGTCTTACGATACTTCTGAATGCCGGTTTTGGATTTGGCAGAAACGCACACGGGGGACGCTTTCTGAGGTGCAACAACAGCAACTGCAATAATTTTGTTTGTGAAGCTCATCCATCGTACGCCACCACGCAAACATAAAAAGTTATCGAACTCACATGGAACTGGGCATTTCGGAAGTTGACCAGCGTAAACAAAAGCACTGTTCACTATCAATGTGGCCGGTGGACGGTTAGAGCGTACCGTAGAAGTGTAGAGTGTACGACGTTAGAGGGTCCTCATTGATGCCTCGCGCGACAAAAGCAAACCCGCCGACATATAGCAAAGCACCAATGGGTCATGGAGGGATGAAGCCGGAAGTTTCGATCTGCAGGTGGCTCAACTTGAGGGAATTGATCTGCGAGGGCGGGAATCTCATGCTACATAGTCGGCGCAGAGAGACTCATTGCTCAGCTTCACTTTTGCTAGTACATCCAAAATAACACCCCGAACCCGCGTGTAAGGCAGCGTCACTGGCCTTCTCCAGGGACACCACCATTTTTCATCTGCGACTTAGATTCCTTGGCTGCATACTCCTTGTCACTCACTTCCTCATACCAGTCGGTCTGCCCAAAAGAGGTTGCTTCGTGTACCATATACGTTCCATCATCGGCACCGTGCCAATGCACTACCCCGGGGGGGCAATAGACCACGTCTCCGGCAGCAATGCGCCGCGGCTTCTGGCCCTGGTCACAGAGCCAACCCGCCCCGCCAGTGACCTTCAAGATCTGGCCCTTCTCGTGGCGGTGCCAGGCAGTCCTCCCGCCGGGAAGGAAATTTACCAGACCGATGGTAGCTTCGTCTGAGCGAAGGATGAGGTCTAGCCAGACCTCGCCCGAGAAGATGCCAAGGGCCTTGGCCGGCATCGACGGGTCGCCCGTTCTGCCATGAGGAGAAATGATTGCTGTTGGTGTCTGCGCAGTGGTGTCGCGCGTTTTCTGGGTGATACCTGCAGATGCCATGGTTCGAAGAAGCGGTCGAAAGCATACAGTGTGAGGACGAAACTGCAACGGGAAGAGCTTTCGTGGATTTCGAAGCTGTCTGCTTTTGTTCAGTGCTTGAACTGAAGCACAGCGTTGTAATGCTAGATTTTGCTGCAATCGGCAAAGAGATTATGTTGAGAACATTCGAAAAGCCTATGAAGACTATAAAGACTATGAAGACGGGATCGAATCAGGGCGGCAATGTCCTGTTGAAGCCGAGGTTCCAGCCTAAGTCGGCCTTCAATGGTCAAGTCAACTCAAGTCAAACTCCTGGCCATATTGGGAAGGCGCATATCAATCAAGGCGGGTGTTCAACCTCGGATCCTACAACTCCACTGTGATTGGCTCCGTCTTGCCATTTCCTCGGGCCGAGCAAGTCGGCTCTCCAGCCGTGTAGTTGTAGCACGAGGACAGACTCTAGCTCTAAGACAGCGAGAGGCCAGCCTTCCACTCCAGTGGACTCGTCCATACAATTTGGAAGGATCCCAGACCACGACCTGATGTCTCGTGATACGCCGTTGAGCAAAGTGTTTGTTGCGGGTGGTATAGGAATGACATTATTATAAAGTATGTTCATTGTACACTGTTCTAAATATGACGAGAGTCCCATTCTGCGCCAACCTCGCAATGCTGCACCCGTTGCTTCATCTTGCCCTCGTTCAATTAATGATTTACATACCCAGTTCGCTGAGTCACGCCGGGCCAAGCATGTCTGGCACTGGTAAATTTATCCAAGATTCCAAATCACAGTCTGGGGCCCAATCCATTGTTTGATTACAGCC
The DNA here is from genome assembly GCF_000230625.1 of Exophiala dermatitidis NIH/UT8656. NCBI lineage: Eukaryota > Fungi > Ascomycota > Eurotiomycetes > Chaetothyriales > Herpotrichiellaceae > Exophiala > Exophiala dermatitidis. The sequence goes on from NW_008751654.1 coordinate 34,954, forward strand.
GTAGCCGTTCAGGGCCGAACAGAATCCATCAATGTCAAAATCGTGTGGCACTCCCATGTCCAGAAGGTAGTCAACAATGTCCTCTGTTCCCGAAAGAGCCGGATCGTTTCCTGGCGTAGAACCCTGGCACTCGATCGGATTGGGTGGGCTTAGGCTGGATGTGGAGTCGGATGCCATAGTGGTCAGTGATGCAGCCTGCTCTGAAACGTCCTGCTGGCTTATGCTCCGATGCCGGTCGCGAGTGCTGTGCGTGAGCCAGTCACTGTCAAGCTGAAGCGAGCTTCCCACGGACTTGTGCTTTTTTTCCTCGCGATACATACTGAAGAGGACCGACATCTCTCGCGAATATGCCGGGAAAATGGGATCTTCAATCACCGCCGCGTGCCTTATCCATTCGCCAGATTCAGGATGCTCCGCAGACCGTTTCCGCGAGACACTGGACCCTTTCTGGGTACTTGCTATCCTAATGGCAGGCCGCGCTGCCTCTGCGCGTGGGCCGCTGCCAGGCAATCTTTGACCGTTTGCTGGTTGCTGCGCACCTGGGTCCTCCTCTGTAGGCACGTTGTTTCCCTCTAAGCCTGGCACTGGCGACTTGGACGCGCCATCTGTCACGCACCAGAATGAAGCCAAATGCTTGGTTGCGAGGCTGGCCAAATCCTCTGCCAATTGATGACGTTCAGACAGTGTCTCGAGAGCTACGACACAACACTTGAGAGCAGGTAAGACGGCAGTCTTTCCCTTGACTCCAAACGCGCCGTGTGCATCAAGCAGCGCGTTCACCGCAACCCCGAGTTGGGTGACCATGGTCCCTGGGGCATAGGAGCTGTCATATCGCTCGAAGAAACGTGGAACAGAACATGCCAGCTTACTAGACCCTCGCTTCACTTTAGCATAGCACCTGTCCAAAACCTCGTCCGGAGAGGCTGAAAGCTCGCTCGTGCAGTTTGATTTTGCAGCTTGCGCCAGTCGTCCATACAGCAGCACCGAAGCCACGCACAGCTGTAGGTGCAGGAGAAACATTGGCACGGATGCAGTTCGCCAAGTGTCCCCGTTCCACTGAAATCGTGCTGGTATCGTTCGGCGGAAGTGGATCAGTGTAGTCTCTACCTTGCATAGCTGAGCATAGACATTTTTGCAGGAGGTATCAGTTGAGAGCGTCGACATCTGTGTCGTCGATGGTATAATCGACAGCAATTCGAGCAAGGCGTGGTAGATTGAAAAGTTGTCATTGTCGCCGTCGTATTTCACCCAAGCATGGCCCGTTTCGGAATTCCGCAACGCCTGCGCTATGGCCGTTGGCGGCAAGTGCAGTCCAGGAAGGTTGGTTGGGTGAAAGCTCATCCACTGCATGTGCAGAAATCTGCACACTCTGATCAAAGCTCGTCGAAGGAGTAGATCGTCGTCCGACTGGCACAGCTCGACCGAGACCATATCATTGGTTGGGTTCGAAATGCGTGCAAATGCGTAATGAAGATAGGTTGTCGCTGAGAGATACCTGCCACAGGAGTATTCTAGGTTGGATAATATGACAACGGCTTGTAGCACATCGACAGTGTCCGCGACTGATATTTGAGTGTCGATGACCGTCCGCAGAAGGCAGTGTAAGGATGACTCGCGAGTTCCCGTCCAGAAAGGGGCCAGCTCGGTCCGGCGACGGTCTGCATGGCGCATCCCAAGAGCCAAGGTAGCAAGATGCAGGGTCAACGAGTAGTCCTCATGGGCTGGGGAGATCTGGGTTTTGCGAAAGAGCGGCGGATAGATGTCCGCTTGTGCCCAAAAGGCGTCCTCAAGGAGACCTCTGGCGACATGATCGATACTCTCAAGGGCCGTGCTGCATTGCAACTGTGTGTCGTGATATAGCTTCGCGTGCAGTTCTCGTCCAAGGTGCAAGCCTCTAGTAAACGCCATCCTTTCACAATAACCATCCGCTGCCGGGCGTCAGAGCTGCTGAGAGGTGTTTCAATATGTTGGCACACAGTCCGAAGAGAATATCGAGCGGGAATTGGGGAGACAATTATTGAACGAAGATACAAACTGCGAGACAGTCGACAGGAAGTTGGGTTGAAGGGATTAATCAATTTTGGGTCCCGGGGGAGAGGGCGGGGGGGGAGCACCAGGCACTTAGGTAGGTACATAAGGGCAATTGGATGTGCGGGGTTCGAGCTTAGGGGGCAACGGGAGGGGTAGGTAGAAACTGGGGCACACTGGGGCCATCTATTGGCACACATCGTCAACCGAGACCATGCCAGTGTAGAATCTAAGTAAGTAACCAACTACAGTACCGTAAACCTGGTGCTGAGATTGCTAGTACAGCCTTGGCCTGGGTAATTAGCCTACCTGAGTAACGTGGGAACCTCCAGCTCGGGCCTACTACACCGGGGAAGCGTGTTACAATCGGGTGACCGCTTGCCCCGGTAGAGTAGGCAGGAATCCGATGAAAAGGCTCCCAGCTTTCCCCAGCCCCGTACGCTTCCAGGCTTAGTGGGTCCATCGTCCATCGCGTGGTTGGCTGCTTCCTCAAGCCTGTTCAGCCCCCGGCTCGATGAATCCCGCAGGTGCGTTCATCACACGACGTTAGAGTCTCGCCTTGCCCGCTCGTAACAGACTCATCAGAGTCTCTGTGTCAAGTGGGGTAAAGCCACTTCCTTCTTGCTCGATCCAAAAGAGTTTGTCAGGACCGCATAGATCAATATCTAGAGCTGCAATATCCCAGCCAGGAGTCAGCAAGATAAACACCAGGATTTGAGCTAATTTGTGTTGTACCTTCTGACCTCAAGCCGGTCTTCAGCTTTTTCATGATCGTTGACACTCGTTCGCCCGCTGGATCTTTGCCGCCGTTCAAGCCAACTGAATCGGTGGCGGAACCAGGCATGACCCGAAGAAATCGAGGAACCGCGTAGGGTGCCAGGCCAGCCTCTTTGACGAGCCACTCCTCCAATGTGCTCAGGGCCTGCAATGCAGCTGGATCGTCGGCCTTACTCTGCTGCATGGTGATGGCTGCACACCCGAGCTGTCCCTCATAGCCATATTTGTTCATCGGAATCGAATAGACGTTCGCCGACTGAATGTAGGGGTGATGCAGAAAAGCGGTCTCGACTTCAGTAGTCGACACATTGTGGCCTTTTGCGCGGAAGGTGTCCCCCAGCCTGTCGCGAAAGGCAACGTAGCCGTTGCGATCCTATGAGCTTTCGGTCAGCCTATGAAAACGGCCCAGTATGGAAGATCCTCAATGCAATACCATGACCATTGCATCCCCCATTCGGATGAACAAGTCCCCCTTTTCGAATACGTCTCTTAGGAGCTTCTTCTCCGTGGCATCTCTGCCACCATCCCCAACGTAGTCATGCGTTCTTTGCAATGGCGCCGACACGCGAGTAATGGCTTCTCCCACTTCGTCAAAGGGGCATTGTCTGCACAAGCCGGTCTTTGGATCTCTCCAAACTTCGCCCGTCTCCAAGTCTACCCTAATGATGTAGAAAGAGTCTTGTCCAAAGTACCTGCTTCGCATCAACGGGCCCCAGCAAGCGACTTTTCCCACACCTTCCTCACCATTATGCAGAGTGCTATGTGCAATGCTGGTCGTTCCCTCACTCGATCCATAGTATTCCACAATCTGCGGAACTCCAAATCTATCTCGGAATGCTCGAATCACGGGCGCACTCAGTCCTAAGCCATATATCAGCTCCAGCCCATGTGAGGCCTTTTCATCCGGGTGATGAGGGTCTGGTGGCGCTTGGACCAGAAAACGAATCATCTCTCCGATGTAGAACATTGCATTGGCTCGAGTTCGGCGCACGTCTTTCCAAAAGTTCGAGACGGAAAACCTCCTCGCGAGAATGACTGTACCAGATGTGGCGAAGGTAGCAGGGAGAACGGCAAAACTAGAAAGGGTCAATTTCCGCTCAAGACATGACGGCCAAGACATACGCAGCGCCACCGTGAAACATCGGTGTTGATATGTAGAATCGTCGATGCTTCTGGAACATCAATGGCCACCGGAGGGAGCCACACGCCATCATGCTATATGCCGCTGGCCATACAGACGCCTTCGGTAAGCCAGTCGTCCCGGATGTGAACAGGTACTGAGAAGTGTCCCCAGCTCGTATCGCAGGCCTCGACTCAATGGGCCAGTCGGCCGACTGTGGTGTGACCGGCTGCAGATGATGTTGCTTGAGCGTGTTGCTCTTCAACTCTGGCAGAGACTGCGCCACATGATCGTAGGTATCATAGTCATAATTGATGAGCTTCTTAAGCTTGGGTAATTGAGTATCGTTGTAACTCATGGACGGGGTGTCATTGAGCACAATTGCGGCGGTGTCGAGGCTGGTTGCCACCGCATCGAATAACTCGTATGTGGTAATTAGAAACTCTGCTTCGCTGACTCGTAGACAATGTTTCAGTGGTTCTCGGGTTATCGATGTGTTGACGGGAGCAGGAATTGCTCCAAGCTTGTACAAGGCCCACCATACGATCATGAACTCGGGTGAATTGTTGACATACATGGCAACCACTGTTCTGTTTTGAACTCCCAAATCTTGTAGAGCTTTGGCCAATCTTCCAATCTCTCCACGTAACTCTGCATATGTCCAACTTCGCCCTTCAAAGACAAATGCCTCCTGATAATCATTCTGCCCACGAGTCGAGTGTAGTGTATGGTAGAAGGACCAGTCAGACTCTCCATGAGCTTTGCAAAGGTTCTGGTAGAAATCACGGTTTGCTTTCATGCACCGGATTTGCGCAATGTCGGATCTGATATGGTACGTGGAGTCCAGCCAAAAGCCTGCAGCAGCAATGACGGCAGCGGAAGGAGGTAGCATAGCTGCCGCCGCAGACTTCATGGCTGATGCCATAGATCAACGACTTGGACGCGGCGACGAAGGAACCCTAGCATCAGATTGTTGTCACAAAGACAAACAATTATCTTACAATGGGTTTTGTGTGTAAATTAAGCCAACATCAGTGCCATAGCACTCGGAGGTCTCCCGAAGCCAATCCCCTCGGCATCCATCGTGAGAACCCACAGGAACAACTCGCAGAAGTCGACAACCTCGGGTAAGCGGAGCGTCGATGATTAGGCCACGGAAGGGACCATGTAGCACGACAGACACTCGGACAGCGCTATGATGTACGCAATGCTGTCGGTCAAGTCTGGCGAGCAGCAAACCCCTTCACCAAGACTACCCGTTGGGATTCTGAATAATTCGCCAGCTGAAGTTCCGTTTGGAGCCATATATCACCCACTAACAATACTGCACTCCATGTACAAGTAATACTATCCATGTTCTAACATCAGTAGGACGCCAATGGCCATTCCATGTCGTTTGTGTCTTTCTACCGTACTGTGAGTGATGCATTTGCTCAAGGTAGACTGCGATCTTGTGCAACTGTACACGAACGTAGCGATGCGACTATGTTTATTGCTTGACGTAAAAGGTCTGGTTAATCCTCGTTGGCCTTAAACAAGTGTCTTCGCTAGCGGAAGGATGGCTTGAGCTTCCCAGTTGCTCGTTCCTGTAGCCTTTCCTTGAGGGTGTCCTGGTACCTGTAACTTGAGTCAGAGTGCGAAACGCTACACCGGGAGAGTAGGAAGTACATGTGCGTTGTCCACTCGCACACGACCAGTCGTGTGTGGGCGGGATCGATAATCTCTTCGACACCAAACTTGGTGGACACGCGCAGCGGATGCTGGAGGTTTGTGTATTCAGCCTCGAGTTGCCTGTATAGCTCTGGAGCCTTATCTCCAGCCTTCCTAAGATCTGCGCGATGGTTCACTTCTGGAATTAGTATGCTCAGCAGCCAACGAGGTATGTGAAGGTATACCTTCTATACCTCCATCCAGGGGCACTGAGCCAGAATTGAGACTGGGCCTTTGCGGACATTAGTTATATAGCCTCCCAGTCAGTGGTCCACTCACCAAGCAACTCGGCAGTTCGGCTCCCGGTTGTCGATCAAGATAACTCCCCCAACACCGTAGCAGCGTCGCATAATCACACTGAAAATAGGTATTGTGGTTGTGAAATATGTTTTGCATAGCTCCATGGCCCATTTCATCACGCCGGACTTTTCTGCGACCGTTCCTATTGCGAAGCCCGGTATATCGATCAGCTGTATTAATGGCAAGTTCATCACATCACAAAGCTTGACATGCTTGGCTAGTTTCTGGCACCCACCAGCGTCCATAGCACCTGCATTAAACATGCAATCGTTGGCAAAAATCCCCACAGGTTGGCCGTTCAGCCGCGCAAGGCCGACAACGACACTCCGTCCCCAGTGGCGCCCGATTTCGAAGAACGAGCCACTATCCACGATTGAGGTAATGATAGGTCGAACTTCGTACATTCGCTGACGGCGCCGCGGAATCGTCGACCGCAGATAAGAGCAATCTCGGTCGGGAAGATCGTCTGAGGGTATCACCGGGGGTAGGACGCCCCCGTGATTAGGCACGTATATGAGAAATTGTGCAATTTGATCGTAGCATTCTTTCTCATTTGGGGCGTAATTGTCAATAACCCCGTTGCCACAATGAATGGCTGGGCCTCCAAGATCTTGAGTGCTGTGAAATGTCAGCTACGAGAACCTGTGGCGCACACTTTCCCTCTGCAGACCTCAAGCCTTCTTCAAACGTGGCACCTTCAACAATCTTGGGGCCGGCATTGAACAAGGCACCAATATCTCCGGCAATAACACTGAAATGGCAGACTGCAGCTCTCGCAGCACCAAGGCCTACAGCAGGACCCACTACAGCTGCACAATTCGGTATTCCAAGATCCAGTTGGCGAACCTTTAACATGAGTATCTGGCCATTTCCAAGAGGAGGCTGATACGCACCATGAAAGGGAGAAACTCGATCTCAGGTAGGTACGAACCGTTGTCTGTCTTGTAAGTGGTAATTGAACCACCCCCTGCGAAGTCAGCCCTTCTCCTGCAAGAGATCGGTGCATCACCGTACCTGATGATCCATCAACCAATTTAATCATTGGTACCTTTAGAAAGCAAGCTAGCTGCTCCATGTAAAGCGTCTTTGCCATCAGCGCACCGTCCGCATGCCCAGCGCGCAAGGTAAAGTCGTCTGCAGTAAGCAGGACGCGTCGGCCTTTGATGGCGCCAAACCCTGCATTCTCGTCAATCATGACATTAATCTTATGGTCAAGGATCCAAACCAACCCTGAACATTATTGCTTGGTGTGAACTCTGTCACAGTTTGTCGTTCTGCCTCCATTGGATTTTTGGATAATGCATTGACTTTGGTCCACGTGGCTGTGCCCGCAGTGCTCCCAATCTCTCGGAAGCTCCCGGGGTCTAAAAGCAGTTCGACTCGTTCTCTGACCCAGAGCTTTCCTGCCTGTTTGTGACGGATATACCCAGTTGTTGTTGCTTTTGGAGTCTGCGCAAACGTGCGGACCCTGTCAATCTCTGCCAGGACGTCCGACCAATCTGCCAGTCCATCGGATGATCTCTTGACTTTTCGCGCCGTCTCTCTCTGGTGATACTTGCCCTGTGAGCTGCTTCAACCTCGCGTCCGCCTTTTCCTTGCCAGCCTGCGAGGCCTTGGCAAGAGCTTTAGAATTTGGATCATCCATAAGTGAGTTTGTACGATGAAAGGAAAGCCGCGTCATGAAAGAGAATGCGCACCTTCATAAACCCAATCATGGTTTTGAGATGCCTGAGACTGAAGATCGTTCCCATTCTAGATCCCGTGACTCTTCCGCTGGCACGTCCCCTCTGACCATAGTCATCGGGCCTCGGAAGTCGGAAGAGACGTTTGGCAACAATCGCCTCACCAGCTCTTGAAGCAGGTAACCACAAGTCTCCTGCATTGTTCTACGGACAATCTAGCTATTGCCGAGGTGTTCAGCCTTATCGCGCATACCATTACTAGGCAGAACAGGCTGTTGTGCACTAGTGGGGACAGACACCTGCCCAGTCAGCCGAGTCGTGGATTGAATCGTGTTAGTCTAACACCAGGAGATTCCATCTAACAACAACCCAGTCCGGAAAAGAGATTGGCACTCCAAGTTTCCTGTCTATCCGGAAGTGAAAAGGATTCTGAAAGTAGGAAGCATTTTGTGTTTTGATAGCGCCCAGATGTCGCAACGTACCATCAACAGATTACTCGTGGCAAATAGGTGAGCAAGTTCAAGTTCCGGAACTCAGCAGGCGCTCAAAGCTGACGAGGCGCTAGGGGTGAAATTGCAATCAGAGTACTATTGAGCGCTCGTGAGCTCGGTATTGCAACGATTGCCATCTACACTCAAGATGACCCAAACCATGCGGCCGTCGCTGATGAAGCGGTTCTTCTCGACGCACCGGAGGACTTCATCGACATCAACAAGATAGTTCGCATTTGTCGCGTCCAGAAAGCTGATGCACTTCATCCAGCATATGGATTTTTATCCGAGAATCCTTCGCTTGTTGAACAACTGACTCAGGCGGGAATCACATTCGTCGGACCAACGGCACAAATGCTACGCGAAACAGGTGACAAAACCCACGCTCGTTCTTTGGCTATCCGCAATGGCGTCCCGGTCCTTGCAGCGTCGGATGGTGCCATCAGCTCTCTCGGAGATGCAAAAGCTTTCATCCACTCCGTGGGATACCCTGTCATGATAAAAGCAGTCGATGGTGGTGGCGGACGCGGCATCCGGCTAGTCGAGCGAGCCATGGACCTCGAGAGTTCTTTCTCTCGTGCCTGCGGCGAATCACCCAGCGGTCAAGTCTTTTTGGAGAAGGCCGCCATTGACGGCTTTCGACACGTTGAGGTGCAGATAATAGGCGACAACTACGGAGAGGTCACCCACTTGTGGGAGCGTGAATGCAGCATTCAGAGAAGGTTCCAAAAGGTGATCGAGCTCGCTCCATCCATGGTCACAGATCGTCGTGTGATTCAAGATGTTATCAACGGTGCGCTACGCCTCGCTCGCTGCATCCGCTACCAATCGCTTGGAACACTTGAGTTCTTGGTGCACGAATCCTCTGGAGAATATTACTTCCTTGAAGTCAATCCCCGCCTTCAAGTGGAGCACACTATCACCGAAGAGGTGGCAGGAATTGACATTGTACGCTCTCAGCTACTTCTTGCCCTTGGTACTCCACTGGCAGACCTCGATCTACCCTCACGGCGATTTCCCGACAGTACTTCGATGCGACAGTATGCCATCGAGCTTCGAGTGACCGCCGAGAACGCCAAAAAGGACTTCCAGTTGAGCATGGGCCGCATTTCCCGTGTTATACTACCGGAAGGTCAAGGCGTCCGCGTAGATACTCATCTAAGGCAGGCAGAGAACACTACAGTAGGGCCAGCCTATGATTCGCTGCTGGCCAAACTGATTATCAGAGCGTCCAGCTTCGAGGTAGCCAGAGTGAAAGCGATCCGAGCATTACTGTCATTTCAAATAACTGGTGTTGAGACCAACATACCAGTTCTCCTCGGAGTTTTGCAATCAGAAGACTTCACTCATGGCGCCTGCTCGACACGATGGCTGGAGACTAACTTGCCGACAGTGCTGCACAGAGGTTCGGAGGCTATCTCACGATACGCCCAGTCAAAGCGGGCGCCATTGGACTTGGATTCTGACAATAGTGAGTCATTGACCAATGCACCCGGTGCCAATGGGGTGCTTTTCAGGAAGGGGGATCGTTTCAAGATCAGACTGGAGGAAACAAAGGACTCCGAGGCGACCGCGGTCGAAGAATACCTCGTTAAAGTCGATCGGATCCGCACAAATAACTTCCCTACCGAAGTTTGTGCGAATGTTACCTTGATACCTTCAGCTAGAAACCTAACTCAGAGGAATGGCATTGCCACCGTTCAGTCGTCGATGGAAGCTTCTGTGGCCTCAGCTGCGCATCCCATGGGAAATATAAGCGATCCTCGTCACGTCTGCCTCCCATTTTCGGGTCAATTCTTGCAACTGGCGGTTGAGGAGGGAGACGAAGTCAGCGAAAATGACTTGTTGTGCGTTGTCAAGCAAATGAAAATGGAGCTCGAAGTGAGAGCTCCAAACGATGCGGTCGTCAGCTGGGTGTGTCAGGTTGAGGAAGGCGAGACTGTAAAGGAAGGTATGCTGGTGTGTGTGCTGGATTGGGTGGACAAGAATGCAGGATCTCAAGTGGGAAAGGCTGAATCTTTGGCGAAACTATAAGCTGTCGAGCCTGCTTGACAAAAATTCTATTTCATCTGAAGCGAAGTCCAACGTGTGAATTCTTGCCGGGCTTTGCAATCTGCTGCATGATTTACTAGACTTGCAGTAATATAGGCTCGTGTTACGAGGTGGATCAAACGGACAAGCACAGCATCTCGTAATCTGAACGAAAGGGCAAGACTAGTATATATATTGTCAAAATTACACCGCTTCAATCTCAGATCAAATCATTTATGCTTCATGCAGTAGCGAAAGGGTGTCATGGTGTGCAAAAGTGGTGACCATGGTATTTGAAGTTACCGCTTTCAGGACACCTTTGGCTAAGCAAGGTAGCAGGCTCGTTCGCAATTGACCCGCCTGTAAAAGTACACCCTCCGGGTCTATACACCCATCCCTGGTTCATACACCCCTCCGATCTCTTCTGATTGTGGTAAGACGATACACTTTGGGCTGTCATTGGATAGATCATCTATCTACACGATTCTGTTCGAGTCTCTTTATCGTACTGAATGCTACGTCCCCTCCACGTGCCGTGCTTGAAGTTCGTGCTCGGAGGTCTTCGGCAGCGTAGCCAGAACTTTCGAGGATTCTTCTTCTCGTGCGTGCCGGTCGGCCTCTTGGAAAGTTTCCGCCACCTATAAACATATTGTGTTAGGGAATGATGTTGCTGGAATGTGCCATCTTGAGACAAGCGGACAGACCACTTACCGGGTCGCCAAAGAGTGCAGCGATCTCTTCGAGGGGTTTTCCGGAGGTTTCAGGGAACCTTTCTGGGTTAGCAACGCGACGGAGCACATCTCACGACAAGCTTACATAAGGTAAAATGCTATAATGAAGATAATGTCGCAAACGATAAACACCAGAAAATATCGCCATGAGATGTTCTCAATGGCGATCGGCGTGACCTGAACCAAGAGGATGATCATCCCGTTGAACGTGAGCATCATAATCGCTGTGCCCACGGCACGGATTGGGGTCGGCAGAATCTCCGGAATGTACGCATAGCCGAACGAATTCATAATGAAGGCATATCCGAAGTTGAACAGGAACATGGAGAAGATGGCAAGCCTGCCATAGGTGGCATCTGTCCTACCAGACTTTTCGAACGTCGCCCAGAATGCAGTCAACATAATCGTGGCAATGGTCATAATTCCCATGGCCGCATACACGGGAGGTTTGCGGCCAGTGTAGTCGAAAATCAGGCTTCCAATCGTGGTGGCCACGACGGTGTCGGTGCCCCAAAGGCCCACAAGGATAAGCACCAGCTTGTTGGAGAAGCCCAGCTGTTCATACAAGATAACTTGATAATTCTGCATGGGAATAATCGCCGTAGCTTGTTGGCCGACCATGAAGACGACAACCAGGATGAGGCGCTTGCGGTAGGATGGCCGCTTGACGATCGAGGTGACGCCCGTTTGCTCTTTTTTCTCGAGCGCGATCTGTGCATGGATCTGATGGAGCTCGGCATGGGCGAAGGACTTGTCGCCGTCTGCCTTACCGTGGATCCGCTCCAGGATGGCTAGGGCAGCCTCTTGGCGGTCCTTGAGAACAAGCCAGCGAGGCGATTCCGGCAGGTACAGGCTTCCCAAAATCATGAGAGCTGGGCAGATTAGCTGCAGGCCCAGAAAGACGCGCCATCCGGCGTTGCCCTTGATATACGAGAAGCCCAGGCCTAGCCACTCGGTGAACATGTAGGCGAAACCGACATTGAAGCTGCCACCGCCAGTGTCAGCGCCTCATGGCCCAAGGGGCAGAGTGTGGTCGTGTCTACGTACCTGTACAGGCCACCGGCTCTGCCTCGGAAAGCTGGAGGGCTGATCTCGCTCGCGTAGAGAGGACAGCAACTGTAGACGATGCCGCACGCGAATCCCCCAATCACTCTTCCAGCCATCAGCGTGCCAATATTATGAGCACCGATCTGGAGCGCTGCTCCTAGGATCGAGATCACGGAAGCCAGCTGGATCGTGCGAATACGGCCGATCGTGTCAGGAAGCCAGAAGTTGCAGATCGTGCCGATGAAGTTTCCCCCATAGTAGGAGGAGCCAAGAGCGCCGAGGGTCGTGGAGTTGAAGCCAAAGAAGGAGATGAACTGAGGGTAGCCAAAGATGGAGGTTGTGCAGCCACTGTCGTAGCCATAGAAGAATGCCCCAAAAGCAATGAAGAACAAACACTTCAAATTGTAGCTTGTGAGGTTCGCACGCTCGAACCTCGCCATCTTTGCACCGAGTCTGGATTTCGTCGACTTTCTGGGTCCTGAAATCTGGGGAACTCCCAACAACGAGGTCCTGAATCCCAAGCGCAGTCACCGCTTACCCTCGTTTATCGTGGAATGGGAAACCGGGGGTTGGGTCGGCTAGATAGGTCAAACGATTGCGAGAAGATGCGTTTTCTTACATACTTTTCCGGGTGGTGGCCTCAAAGTATTCTTGTCAACGCTCCAAGGTACATGTGGCTCAAATCAGAGTTCGCCTTATGCCCTCGGCTAGGCCAAGACGCCTTCACATCGTGTTCTCTCGGGATTGTGCAAGGCTATTCTCAGTGACGCAACCGCCATCATGCTGGATGGATTGATGATAGGCTGTTTCCACCTTGACAAGCTTTCCCAAGACGTCTACAAGATCTGCGTTGGATGCTTAATCCGACGGTTTTGAGAAGCAACCACGCCGGTAGAGGGCAGGTGGAATTTTGGCCTCTGCCTCCTGCAACGATCCCGTTACGGCTGCGTCTATCCTGAACACACCTTTATTGCTATTGGCCTTCTCTACCGGGTCCGCAAAGGCATTTCTTGATCCTGGTCATCTCTGTTGAAGCGCACTTCGACAGCTAGGCGATCGCAAGGCCGGATAAAGCTGGGAGAGCAAGCTTACCACCCCAGTTAAGCTGTGATACAATCCGGGGAAGCATACGTTTTGACCGCTTTTCGACAAGCCACCTCGGGCCCCCAGCAGAGAAATGGATCGGCCCCGGCCTTTGCAGGTCACGTGCACCAAGCCGGACCCCCCGCCTTCGTCGCCCCGGCTTGACCCCATTCCTCGGCTCAGGTCTCTTCCTCGGTCTGCCCTTGTTGTGCTTGTTCTTCTTGTCTCAGCCACCTTGAACCGAGGATGGCGCTCCAAGCCGCTTGACTAGTAAGCCAATCAAGAATCTGTCCTCAGACATCTGTCAGAGCGGGCGCTGGTACTAAGGCTCCTGAGTCCAAGACAACAACTGTCTTCCTTTCTTTATTTCCGCGGCTACGACCCTGTACTCTGCTTCTGGCCAAGTCCCGTCCTATCTGCGAACGCTTCACGCATGATGACCTCGGGAGCCCGGCATGGAAGTGACGGGTCAAGAGATCTCCAAGAAACGTCGTTCCGCAAAGGCATGCCTTTCGTGCCGGCAGAGAAAGGTCCGCTGTGACTTCACACTGTGCGGTCCGCCATGCACCAATTGCCGCCTGGATAAAGTGGCTTGCGAGCTGGGACCCAACAAGCGTAGAAGGTTCGTTGCCACCCGACATCGACGTCGTGGTTACAGCTGCACTTTATACATACCTTGCTGACCATGTTTCAGGACCGAGCAGATCGTTCCTGGCAACGAGACTACGGACGAAGCTGCAGCGTTGGTGGCCGAGCACCCCTTGCAACCGTCGCAAGTGTCGAGGAGCCCCAACTATGTGAGTGTCGAAGAGCTACAGCATGCCACGCCCGGGGACCCGGTTCGATTCTCTCTACCTCCGGAGCAGCCTTCTGCGAGGCCTCAAGGTGCTGTCGACCAGCCTCAGGCTGCGAGCGAAGTCTTTGCTCAGCACGTGGATCTGTTGCCCGCCGTGACGGTTGAATTCCCTGCAAGTCCCTCAGAGCCCCCAAGCTCGGATTCAGCCGCTCCATTCAGCAACGACGCACCGGCGCAGCCTCTCAATCTGAAGCCTCTGTCAGCAGCGCTGGGGAAGGTCGACATCGACTTCCTGTCCCACAAGGGAGCTCTAACCCTGCCATCAACGGCATTCCGCAATGTTTGCTTGTCGCGTTATATAGAGTTCGTGCACACGGTTTTGCCAGTGCTGGACCTGGACGAGTTCATGCGGAGCTTGGTGGGCCCCCCTAGCGGAACGGGCCAAGGAGCAAGCTTGTTGCTGCTTACTGCGGTTATTTTCGCGGCAATTTGCTTTGTTGAGATTGAGCATGTAAGAGCTGCTGGCTATTCTTCGAAGCTAGCCGCGCGTGCAGCTCTACAAGAGAAGGCCGAGGTAAGCCGGTCCGCCTCACCCCGACGAGCTTGTCCGGACTGACTGTCTTAGTTACTCTTCGACCTCCGCGCAGAGGACGACAAGACTGTGCTGATCCAGTCTGCGTTGCTTATTAGCACACCCCGTGGTAATGTGCGAGACTTCAAGGATTCGTGGTATTGGAATGGTGTGGCAATTACGCTCGCCCAGTCGCTCGGATTGCACTACGATCTCTCTGGCGAGCAGGGTAGCAGTCGTGAACTGAAGCTGAAGAGACGTCTGTGGTGGTGCTGCTACATGCGAGAACATGTGGTGGCAATGGGTCTGGGCAAACCTTGTCGCATATCCCAACCCCAGGTGCCTATGATCGGCGTCGCCGACTGCGATCTTCCTTTAATCTCATCTTCCGCTCCTTACGCACATTTACTCCCCAGAGATTTTCACAGCTCTACAAAGTTAATGCTTTTGTCGACGCTGCTAGTGGAAAAGGCGAGGCTTTGCGTTTGCATTCACCGGATTGTTTCTACAGTTTATGGAGGAAGCAGCTCGCATTCCTCCGGAGAGTGGATTGGGGCGCCAGACTCACAGTCCCCGAAAAGCTTCAGGGACACGGACCAATGCACACGCGATCTCGATCTATGGATGTCGATGCTTCCACATGAGGTTGCATCAAAAGTCTTAAGGTCCCAGGATCAGGATCGCAGCCTGGTCATCTCGAAGGTGACTCTCCAAACAATCTACTATACTGCCATCATTGCCGTGCATCGTCCGCAAGCATTTGGGCCAGAAAACTCCGGAACAGTGTCGAGAGACCATTTTTTGTCTCGTGCTAGATCAATCGTGCGATGGGCAGCTCACGAAATCTCCCGAGCATTTGCAAATATCCGCGACCAGGGCTTGCTAGACTACTTGGATGCTACAGCCGTAGCAAACCTCATTGCTGCCATTGTGGTGCATCTCCAGGATTGCAGTGTCTCCGACAATAGGATACGCAGACGTGCGCTGCATGATTTGCGGCATTGCATAGCTTGTCTTCGACATCTTCAACATACCTATGCTAGCGCCGGGCACGCTTTGAAGCATCTTCAACCAGCTGCACGCTCGGCCGAGCTGGCAGTGAGCGAGCTTGACTCCTGCGAGAACGTCGACAACAGCCTGCAGCCGAACCTGGCACAGACAAGCAATGTCAGCTATCGAGACTTTACCGAGCACGTCTCAGAGCTATCATCGTCCCGAGGTGCTTCGCAGAGTCGAGAAGTGCGTGCAAGCAACCCCTTTGCTGACCTGTACACCCAAGCTCTGGGGAACGAATGGCCAGCTGTACTGTATACCTGATGCGAGTAGTAGCGGTGTATTGGTTGGGCGCTGATTGAGCAATTGTGCTCGGTGAATAGGCTTCCTTACCCGACGCTGTTTGGTGACATCCAATTATGACGAAAGTGAACATATTCCAGCTTCAATACACTGTCAACCGGATGACAACAGGAACCAAGACCTCTTCCGACAAGCCAGTTTCTCGAAGCTCATCGAACATATGATTGCTACAAGTTCATGTTGAGATATCTCAGCAGATCAAAGGTCCATTATCAAAAAAGTCGTTAAACGCCATGTCAAACTGTGGATAAGACATTGGGGTGTCCATCCATGGTTCGTACAGCTGACTCAATGAGCCTGAAGCGTCAGTTGTATCATAGTCATCACGCCATACCTGATCCGTATCAAGCGACAACAGGAAAGGATCCATCTCAAAATCATTTCTCACTGTAGTGTCAGACGCATCATCGGGTTGACGAACTGTGGTCGGACCTTTTTGGGGTAGAGCTGTGGAAGATACAGCGTTGCTTGATCTATCACCGGCGCGTTCATGGGAGATATAGGAAGGCGTGTTGCTGTCACCCGAACACGAGAGCCTTCGTAACAACCTCCTTGTGAGTTTCGTAACACCCCTGGCACTCGTCCAGATGTGGCTCAAGGCACACAAAGTCTTGTAACAACGCTTGAGGTCCCCATAAGCTGATGCATAATCTCGTTTACCGTCACGGAGGGCCCGGTATATCACGGCAGTCGCCATTGATATCGCATAAGGCACCAGAGGCAGTGGTGGGATACGTTCGTAGCCCTCTGAAATAATCTGCAGAGTTCGACATGCTGAATCGAGGCGCCGTTCGTACTGAAAACTTTCAGGCCCACTGTATCTGCACGATAGCATAGCGGCCACATGGTACCAAATTTCCAGGTATGCTAAGAAGCTTAAATTCAGCTGCATGCACACGCATCACGTAGTCGAACCTGGGGGATGACACCTTACCCTTGTGTAAGCTATGAAACTGTTCAAAGTCAGTTTCGGCCAAGAGTTCCGACATTGAGGGAAAATGCTCTTGGCTATCGACACGGATCTTATAGCTGGCCTTGTAGAGACGCGTGGCGCTCGCCAATAGATCTCCAAGAAGCAACGAGACGTTCATGACATTGGCTCGATAAGAACCTTGAACTGGCGGGGTCCTCTCTGTCGAAACATCGGCATCGTCTATCATGAAGGGTGACGAGCCCATGACTGGTTTGTTTAATCTGTCCAAGTTTCTCAAAGACCACCATAAGAACCAGCGATCCATCTCTTCGGCGATGCCAGAAACTGTGAGGTGGAGATATGAAGCCCAAGCCTGACTGACGGCCTGGGAAAGATAGTTCGAGGCACGTTCGGCCCCGGCTGGTCCATCGTTGTTGAGCTGCATCAAGGCAAGTATCTGGATCTTAACGATACGATCCGTCTCGAGGCCAGACTTTAGAGCTGCATCAAGACCCCTCAGCAATCTTGCTGCAAACTCCTGTGGCTTCAAGACTGGTCCATCGTCTACCAACTGAAGAAACGGAAGCGCTAGTTTGGCTTTGCAAGTCGCGAGACAAATGGCGTTCACCAGATAGTTGGAGGCTCTCCCGTTACTGTAGTCACGAAACACCCTCTCTCCATCCACAATAGGTATTAAATCGTTCAACATGGTAATATAAACCGGGAGAAGCGCGTCCGTTGTCGTCCGCGGTAGTTGCAGGAAAGCCCCTTCTTCCTCGAGATATTTTCGATGGTGCTCAGATAACGTGGCTGGCATAGAAATTCGTGGGTTCTTCTTCATCCATAGGAGCCGGCGTCTCGTTTCCTGCCTTGTGAAAGGGTCGGCAACATGTTGATGAGCATTGCTCTGTGTTGACGGTGTTCCAGGCAGAGCAGCATCCTGATCTTGGGCTGGCGGAGGATTCGACAAGTCTGCAAGATCGCATTCCGGGTTGTACACTCCAGCACGTCCAGCATGGGGAGACGACTCACGGGTGCTGCTCTCCGAAGGAGACTGTGCTGTGGGTTCCCTCGTAGCAGGACCTGGTAGGATACCGCTCGCACTCCCAGGGCTATCAGCCGATGCCTGTGGTTCTGAGTGATGACATTTCCTTTTGCGTGAGCGGCAGTTCGTACAGGGTGCCCAAAATGTCAGACTTCACTACTCCAAAAGCAAGGGAGCCGGAACTTATCTCGTGCGGCCCGCTTGCCTTTCAATGGCTGAGCGGACTGCCACACAAATTGCATGGGCTTTGTATGCTGGTTGAAGTGTTCGTAGTTTGTCTGGCGGCGGCTTCTTACCAGGGAGAGCAAGTTACCGGGCGGAGGAGGAATGATTGAGAGAGTTCAGGTTTCCGTAGGCGCGATGGAAAAGTCGGCGGCGCTTTTTCTCTTTCTGGGGGCGGCTCTTCCGTATCGCGTTGCCACCAGCTCCTTGGACCCTTGGATTGTGGACCGTGTTGACTGGGGAAGACCGGGCGAAATCGCACTTCGTCGTAGCCAGTCATAGGGCTTGCCGCCTCGCTGACCATTGCCCAGAACGCACGAATTCCGCAACTTACCTAGGTACTTCCCAAATTCCGACCGAACGCCAGCAATAATAGTGTTTCAGCAACTCAGTGCGTGAGTACCGAAGCGAATGTCATGGAAATTTGGGAGTCAATTGGTCGAGAGTTTGAGTAGATAGGCAATAAGGTGATTCCACCAGATCGACTTCAAGTCGACTGGCATACTTCCACACCAGGATCAGCAGCTCGCCCCAAAAGAATAAATATTTTGTGTCTTCTAATATACAGATGCTTAGATCTTCCTGCTGGGAGGCGGACCTAAGTAGGATGATTTCAGTCCCCCCAGGTCCAAAACCACTTTCTCTAGAATGATGTTGGAGTGCAAAAACCGGATCTTGATGCTGTGAGGGCCAGAGCTGAGTAGCCCAAAGGCATGTTTGCGGCGCCAAACACAATCTTGGACCGCATGATACCAACCTGGCGGAAGCTCACCCGGTCTGCATGGATCTTCCACAAGACGATGTCTCTGCATGGTTCCACCATCAATACCAACGTCATACTGCATCAATGAAGCTGGATCCAGATCCAACGTCATGTTGAAGTACAGATTCAATGTTGCATCTTGCTCGTTCCCAAAGACATACGCATCATAAGTCAAACAAGATGGTTCTGTGGCGTTTTCGACCTTTGTAGGATTCATGGCAACAGATCCGGACCCGAGTCGACCGATTTCGGGTAGAATGCGATAGTCATCTGGCAGGGTTTTGGGAGCCGTTGCTGGGATTGAAACATACCCGTCTGTCTCAACAAAGCCAGTGAACTTGTCCGCTTCGACCTGCCTGTATTTGACTGGAAGGTGAATTTGCTCAAAATCATCCAAGTAAGGTCCATAATTGCCGCCCTGCGATCTGACAGCGATCAAAACCTCCTCGTCGAAATTTGTAGGTACCTTCGTCCAATCGACGGTGATGTACACCCGGACATCCGGCTGTCCGGGAACAAGACGACCCGAAGTCTGAGACAGCTTGATCCAGTCATAAGGTGTAGAGCACGACCAGCTGAGAGCAATAGCCCCTCGAGAGTATATCTCAAACCATCGGCTGGGGACCCCATAGGGATGCATTACGCCAAGAGTAACTCCTGGGACAAGATCCCGACGGCTGGGATGAGTACGATCACTCTCTTCGTTGCAGACCCCAGGCCGGACGCCAGCATGGCCTTCGACGGCGACACCCATTTGACCCACGACAGGGTTGCTGTTCTGCCGACTCTGCACGTAACACAATCCACTGATCATGTCCCGGCTCGGAGCATGCCAAGTGTCGTTGAAGCCGTAATGGGGCTGGCTCATGATGTAATTCCATTTCCCATCTAGCAAGCTGTGGAATTCCTCGCTGAGCGTGAAGTCGGCGTCGAACAAATCCAACACCTCTCTGAATGCAACATTTGCTGTGTTACGTCGTTGAGAAGCCCATAGCTGGTTCTGTGCCTGCTTGATCCGCAGCGTTGTGTAAATGGCGCTGGCTTTGACAGGATGTAGCACCAGTTCGAACAAGGTAGGCTTGTAAGCTTCAGCGACTGCCGAAGAATAGCTCTCTTCCGCTGTTTTCAGAAGACCCTGCCATCTTGATGCAATTGTGTTTGCCTCGTCGTAGTGGAGCAATGAGAAGTTGTTGGCCTCAATATGCTCATGTCGACGTATTGATACTAGGTGATCATGTTCACGCCAGATCTCAGCAATCGACGGTGCAAGAGCGGAGTCAAATTCACGTTCTGCGAGAGATTTGTAAAATGTACTGAATGAATCTGCTTGAATCGAGTCGATGTCCCAGGCTAATGACATCGCAAAGGTGATGGGCACTTCCAATGGCTTAATGTCACCAACATTGAAAACCCAAATCTGCCTAGCATTCCGCCTGTAGGCTTCTTGAAGCTGATGCCAGGTCTTGCCTAACGAATTTGAATTTATCCACTAGAGTTGACGTCAGAGAGCCTTCGTAAAGCTCCCATATGACTCTTACCTTGTAGCTTCGTGGTGTACCAACATATTCGAAATGATAATATATCTGCACTCTGTCAGTGGGAGAACATAAAGTGACCTGATTTCCAGCTTACCCCAGCACCGCCTTTGCGGTTCACCTCATCACCAAAAGGCAATCGTCGGAGGGTACCAAAGTTGTCATCTGCGAAGAGTAGCGTGACATCGTCTGGGACATCGAGTTTGCCAGAGTCCCAGTATTCCTGCACTTCTTTATATAAAGCCAGTAGTTCTAAGCTCAAAGTTAGCTTCTTCAGTTCAAGTGCACTCTCCGGTCGCAACTTACGAGGGACAGCGTCGTCTTGGCTGTAGATTTCTCTGATGAGGGATCGTTGAGTTTTGATAACGTCTCTCACAACAGCCGCAGGATCATCCGTCTTCATCGCCTTGTCATATTCACCTCGCATTCCCATGGTGAAGTATGAGTCAAAACCTTTTGCCCTTGTCAGGCCGTCCTTGAAGAACTCGGTGATTTCTTCTTTGTTCTCAACCCAAGACCAGCTACCATCAGGATGGGTTTCGAACCATTCATTCGTAGCTCGTTGCATGGGCTCATGATGGGACGTGGACATGACAATGCCGTAGTCATGAGCGGTTTTCTGGTTTTCGGCGTCGTCTACAAAGAAAGAACTCCCAGGATTAGGATAGCCAGGCCACATGGCAGGCCACATGAAATTTGCCTTGGATGTAAACGGTCAGCTTGTAGAAGGGTAGATAGCATGACAGCGCGTGATGTGCACGGCGTACCTTCAAGCGGAGCAACAAGTCAAAGACTTTGCTATAAAACTCTTTGCCATAACGGCCAAACTTTTCCCGAACCATGCCAGTCAGTGCGGGCGCTTCATCATTGATGAAAATGCCTCTGTACTTGACACTCGGCTCTTTGCTTGAGATGGTAGTTGGTAGAGCATAAATCTCATTGTGATTCTTGACGGGAACATCTGCCCACCAGTGCCATCTGCAACAGTATGTAAGTTAATTGCTGTACTGTCCGAAATTCAAAATGAAAAGGCAACATACGGTGAGATCCCGATCTGCTCGCAAATAGTAAAGGCACCATATATGGCGCCTCTTCTGTCACTTCCGGCGATGACCAGTGCATTACGGCAGCCTTTGATGCAACTTGGACTCTTGACCTGCGTAATGTGATAGCATTCCCATTTGCCTCGTATGCTGTCCACGTTGATTTGGTTGTTGTCCACAAGAGTTTGTAAAAGCGTGGAGCGTGCCGTTGTACCAATGATGATAGCTGTGTCAAGCTGTACATCTGTAAAGCCGTCGCTGACGTCTCTCTCCAATACTGTGCAAGCGTTGGTCCTTGAGACCCGGCCTATATCATCTGCCAAAGCCCGGGCGGCAATGGCAACCCCCACAAATTCATTGCGATCTACCACCACCGTGGCGCCTACCAGACTGACCGAGCTATTTCCTGCTGCACTCTGGCGTGAAAATGCAACCAATCGTTGGTCAAACATTCTTTTGGCACTAGATTCATACCCCTCAGACTGAAAGGAGGGAGATGTTGTGGAAGACCAACAAGCTTGATCACGAAATCTCGACCTGGCCAGTATCGGTAGGAATTGATGTTGGGTTCGGCAAATGAAAATGCACAGGGTTTCGACGGTTTCCAAAATCGGTTCAGACGGCAATCTTGTGAAGGAATTATAAGACCCCCTAACCACTTACACGGAACACTTGTGGTAGACCTATCGTGCAATGTCGAGTTCTTTTGCCGCAACAACTAGGACGATCGATATGGACGGAAAGCGGCGAACCACACAGATCAGGAAAAGATTCCGCAAGTGCGTGGCGTGAAATGTTTGCAAGCCGCCCCCAAATTAGGAAATGGTTCAGAAATTGTGGACACCGCTGCCACCACCCCCGTGGGACAGCGCGTGGTCTTTTATGGACAAGTCTCGACATCTTTCGGCTGCCACACACACTTCTCACGCCTTGTATCCTCTCGGAATCCGGGGTCTGGGGTTGGGTGCGACTTCTCCCCAACATACATAAAGGCAGCTCTTCTCCTCGCGGCCAAAACAGTGAAGATATCGATTGATCACCCTAGTCCAGTCAGCAAAACAGTAAAGGGTCATCATACCTCGACGAAACATGACCACCGATTCCGACATCCGCTTCGAAAGCGTGAGGGCACCCTCTGTCGAACATCACAAACTCGACATTCTACTCTCACACGAAGAGAACTTGAAGGGTCCCATAAACGAGGACCTCGTGGACAAGGAGGTGGCACAATATGTGGACAGCCAGCCAATCCACATCGATGAGGCGACAAATCGGAGACTGAAAAGAAGAATTGACCGTCGCGTGCTTGTCGTGATGATCATCACCTACTTCCTCCAGAGTGTTGACAAAGGCGCGCTCGGTTTTGCAAGCATTATGGGACTGCAGGAGGACACACACCTTCACGGCACACAGGTGAGTGTGGCTTGCTTTCCAGCACCCTTCCGCATTTGCTGACAGAGTGAAGTACTCTTGGTTAACAACAGTGATCTATCTGGTTATTCTCGTTGTTGAGTATCCTGTAAGTGGAATTACTTCCTCGTCCCTTCGAATCCATATCAACTAACATCCGTACAGGAGAATTGGATTATCCAGCGCATTCGCATCGCCAAGTGGCTGGGCAGTAACATCGTTTTGTGGGGTTTGGCAGTGACCCTCACATCCGTGTGCAAAAATTTCGCAGGCCTCGTTACCCTTCGAGCATTTTTGGGAGGTTTCGAGGCCGTCTGCCAGCCATCTTTCACAGTCCTTTCTGCCATGTGGTACAAACGTGAGGAGCAAGCACAGACTATCATCCTATGGTCAGTTTGGACCTTCGTCAAAAATACCAGCTTACCACTAACTTTTGCTCAAGGTACATGATGAATGGGATCCAGCAAATCGTGGGTGGCCTTGTCGGCTTCCTGTTTACGCTGGTTCCTGAATCCGCGCCACTCGAGCCCTGGCAAGGACTGTTCATGTTCCACGGTTTGATTGCTATCTGCTGGGGATTGTTTGTCATATACTGGATGCCAGACTCTCCCATGAAAGCGAAATGCTTCAACGAGGAAGAGAAGAGACTCATTCTTGAACGCGTACGAACCAACCGTACCGGCGTTCAGAACAAGAAGTTCCGAATCGAACAGGTCAAAGAAGCATTCTTGGATCCTCAAGGTACGTTGGACAACCCTCCTGGGTCTCACGCATACGAAATATCATTCCAATGCTGACTCGGCCAGTTTACGCCTTTGTTCTCATTCAACTCTTTACTACGCTTCCCTCGGGAGGAGTTGGAGCTTTCGCAGCCATCGTCATCAAGGGCTTCGGGTATTCGACCTGGGAGACACAGCTCCTGCAAATGGTTTGTTGCGGCATTCTTCTTTGGCATGAGGCCGGCTGCTAATTACCATTCAGGTTACTGGCGTGATTCAAGTCATATCCATGCTGTCAGGTGTCTGGATCGAAAAAAAGTACAAGATGACAATCTGGCCCTCCGTCGCCGCTGTGCTCCCGACCATCGCCGGTGCTGCAGTATTGTGCGGCGTGAAGGCCACCCCGTCCACCCGCATCGGTCTTTTGATTGCTTGGTACTGTATGTACAGCTTCTGGACGGCGGTCGGCCTGGCGCTGTCTCTAGTCACACGAAATGTGGCCGGTTCTACAAAGAAGTCGGTCGTCATCTCCCTGACATTCATCTCGTGGGCGGCGGGAAACGCAATCGGACCTCAGGTTTTCAGGAGTCAGGATGCACCACGATATTTCCCTGCTTTCGCTGTCATTCTCTCCTGCTTCGTCGCCTTGGCAGTGACGCTGGTACTGCTTCGGTACTACTATATTTGGCAGAACAGCATCAAGGAGGGCAAGATTGCGAGAGGAGAGGCTCTGGCTGATGAAGAAGGCGTTCATGGTTTTGAGGACGTCACGGACAGGGTGTGTATTTCCAATCTGTGCAGTCCGAGGCAGACGGCTAATCAACCCTTTCTCTAGGCAAACGTGAACTTCCGCTATGTGTATTAGTGGTCTCGTGCTTACGATGGCGAGCTTATACCCCAGGTTTGATGATGGTTACATATTCGAGTGGGCTGTGGAGGTAGCAACTGCTTTGGAGCCTGGTGAAAGTCATTTGCGTCGTCTGGACAGGTTTTCGACCGGACAAAATGGCTTAAGTGGTAGAGGCTAATCCAGATGATGTTTGCAACGCTGAAATTCCCTCCCTGGCTCCCAAGTTGTACCAGTCGACAAGGAATAAATCAAATGACCCGTGGTGCCGGATTCTGGAATATACTCTTCCCCGCCAGAACCTTGAACGAGATTTTGACGCCAAGTAGAGCAATACCCTTTCAAAACTCCATCATATAAGCACTAGCTTGTGAGCATCTGGCGGCGTTCTCCAATACTGGCGTTGTTGGGTGTGCTGTAATAATTTGCGTTGTGCCAGTGGTAGGCGTTGTGGCAGATATAGTAATGCCTCGCATGAGTGTTGCAACAGAGATGCGAGGAGTAGGTTCGGGTTGGAATCTTAGCATAAACAGCACAAACGCACGCTATACGTATCTTCGAATGATATCTCGTCGTTACGGACTTTGCAACTGGAATAGGGGGACACTGTCATGCGAATAGAAGAGCTGGTGCTTGGGTCCTTCCCGAACAATGAACCACGACCATTGCTCCACAGAAGCCTACCAGGCCTGACACAGCGCCCCACAGCAAAGCTCATAGTCGAATCACCAAGAGCAGCTTTATACAACGCCCCAAGCGGCACCCTCCAAGATATAACAAGAAAAAGTAGACCTGTACGGCATTTACAAGTACATCATATATTCACATTCCGAAACTCGGAGATAAGCATGTTAACTTGTTGCATACTCGTCTCGTCATACTGGCTGAGAAGAGGGCTGACCAACTCAGGAGCGGAAATGGGGCTCTGCACCTGGTTATCTGGATCTGTAGCGGCGCCGAAAACCTTCTTGGCTGGCTTAGAAAGACGATCAACCATATATTTCCCGAGAAGCCAATACTCAGAAGCGTAACGTGTAAACCCGGCGCGCTTCCACATATCATCCGGGACAAGATCAGCCATGGTTGCAGTAGTAGGCGAATGGCGTGGCTCCTGAGAAAAATGAGACATGTAGCCGTTCCACACTGTCTTCCATGCTTGCTGGGCGTGTTTGATTGCCTCCAGCGAGCCCTGGCAGCTAAAAGTGTTCTGGAAGTGAAATATGATGGAATGGAATGCTGACGCCATGGCGAAAAGGTTCAATGGGCCTAGGTTGGAAAGTTTGAGAATCAGGGCGCTGTCGATATTAGGCTGATAGAGTATCTCGAAGACGGAGACTAAATCAAGGGTATTCTGCTCCCCTTGTTGTATATCGCTGAAGCACTCTTCGGCGGTCATGGCCTGAAAACAGGCCTCAGGCATGGCTGTGCTCATTCGCATTTCTCGAATTACCATACGTGGAGGCAAATTGTTGAAGATCACGAACGCGGTATCCAGGAGGAAGATCCACATAAAAACCCGGATGAGTTCTTCCCTCAATGCAAAGCGGCTCCAGGGGAAATCACAGAGGGTCTGCTGTTGGTAATCCGGATGTCTGGCATTAGAAATGCCAATGTCTCTTGCAGTTGCAACAACGGCGCTGTACCGGTGTCGTCGTATTCGACGTTTATTTGAACTTGACCCTTCCCAGTTCTGGTAGAGGCATACCATGTAGGCGGCTTGCAGCGCTCGGAGCTTGCCGTGCCGCCATTGGACCTCTCCGGTATCTCGGCAGACGGGACTCGGGCCATCATTACAAAGGTCGTCGTCACTGAAAACCATCTCTTCCACACAGTTGAACCAATGCCTAGCCTCCTCCAGATCGCTTCGTTCGGGCGAAACGCATGCCCCAATCACAACCATTGCTGCCACGAGCTGGGGTTTTGAGGACAAAGGGTCGAACGTTGGCTTATGGACAATGTTGACATTCGGATGCCAGATTGCCCAGTAGAAGTAGAGACAGCGTCGCATATTGCCCGGCGAAAAGAACTGAACGCATGCCTGCTGTACCGAGGGCGACCATGTCAACCCCACGCAGCTATTTTGCGACTTGCGCATCACAACCTCCTTGACCAAAGTGACAATCTCATGAGACTTCAATGAGAGAGGGTCAGAGAGCCAATGATGGACGGCTGCGTGAGCGTGAGACCCTTCATTGATGTCTGGAACAGGTGTACCGCTGCCAACCGCAGCTTCCATCGCGCTGGTTGATGCAGTTCCAGATTTCGCGAACACGTCCGCTACTCGCCATCGATGTTCGAGTGTCCCACAATCAAAAGAAGCAGCCAGGCCCGTGTTGCTTGTAAAGTTGGCCAAGAACTGTAGAGACTCCTCTTTCGCACCCAGGCCTTCCACTGTCACCTCTAAGCGCTGCGTCCCAGATGTCCAGTTGAGAAAATCCTGCCAATTCTCGGAGGGGTCGTCGAAAGCATGGTTTGACAAGCCGCCCGATATCCAACCGGCAATATTGGCAAAAGGAGGACTTCTGCTATCAGCACGAAGTACATTCGGATCGCTGGATGTTAGGTACTGAATATTTGGCTCAGAAGGCTCGGGAAACCCCAGCAAGGGTTGCTGCGGCGAGGGAGACTTTCGTCGTGCAGGGCGCTTGGGGCTCGGTTCTAGAGGTTGCTCTGCCGGATCTTCTGAAAAGGCGTCGCACGTTTTCAGATGTCGTTTGAGCACATCCGACCTTTGGAACGTGCTTCCACAAATCTGGCATCGATGGGGTCTTTCCACGCCATGCGAGACTTGATGACGTCGCAGATGCTCAGGCCTCTTGTATGACTTTGAGCATATTGGACAAATATATAAGCCGGCGTAGCCTGCCATGGACCATATTTCATACCCGCAGGTCCACTATAGTCAGAACATAGTTTGCTGTTGTGTACTGAAGATAACAAAGAGAACTTTGCGGCGAAGGCTTGAGAGCCACGATCCGGGGACCCCGCGAGAAGAAACCTGGGGAGGGGCAAACCTATATTTAAAGGCATGGCTGGCATTCAGCTCGGCAGGTGACACTTCATCCGGAATCTTATTTCGGCTTTTGAGGTGGATCTGGGTCCAGAACGGACTCTCCACGGCCAAGTTACATTGTCGAATGGCAAAGACGATTACTCTCGAGGTGCCAAATATTGCGGTCGTTAAGCTTTTCATTTTCTACCCCCTCCAAGTACATCAGTCATCACTAGTAGTCATCATCAGTCCCATATCAACACGGGCTTAATTACTGCCCCCGAAGCCATGTCCTCTACTGCCTTGTTGATCTCGAATGCCTTGTATTTCTTCTGCAGGAGATCAACCGGGAATTTGCCCTCTTCATAGAGCCTTGCAAGAAAAGGTAGAAACTGACTGGTCGTTAGTGATTAAATCATCCTGGCGCACAAATGTTAAGACGTACCTTTGCGGCGACACTGTCTCCTGCATGTGAGCCCCTATATGTCTTACAGCCGTTGATGAAAGGAAACACCTCAATGGACATTTTTGCTCCCGCTGGTGGTGAACCTATCGTGACTGCTCTGCCGCAAGGAGCCAACGCAAGGATCATGTTGTTGATCACCGAAAGCGCCCCTGTACAGTCAACGGCCGCATCAACCCCAGTGCCGTTGCAAATCTCCTTGATTCTGGCAAGAACTTCTGTGTTGCTTCCGTTGATTGTATGAGTGGCCCCCAGCTTTTGGGCCAAGGCGAGGCGCTGTTCGTTGATGTCGACAGCGATGATGGCACTCAAAATGTCCGGTGCCGTGGTCGAGAGGTACTTCGCTGCCATTATGGCAGCACTTCCGACGCCCCCGATCCCAAAGATGACCAGTGTTCTCACATGATTCTCGACAGGTTGGACAATGTTGCACACCGCTCCCGCCCCAGTCTGGATCCCGCAACCCAAGGGCGCCAGTATCTCCAGGGGCAACGACTTGTCCACAGAAACGCAGGAACACTCTTGAACCAGTGCTGGGTTCGTGAAGGTGGATTGCCCGAAAAAGCATCCGTGTGTCTCTTTGCCAGACCATAGCATAGGACAAGACCCGTCAGGTCTCTTGCATCCAAAGTTCCGGAGTTCCTGTTGCGCGCATGCGAATGGCTTTTTGCTTTGACACGTATGGCATTGCCCACAGAACGAATAGGACAAGAGGACGTGGTCACCGACCTTCACGGTGCTCACCTCTGAGCCAATCTGTTCAACGACACCGCCTCCCTCATGTCCGACAACCAATGGAAAAGGCGCGGGGATCTTTCCCTTTTGAATTGCAATGTCTGTATGGCATACTCCCGTGGCCTTTAGACGGACAAGAACCTCTTTTGGTTGAAGGGGCTTCAATTGTATTGTATCGTACACAAAATCTGCCCCAACATTTTCTAAAACAAGTCCTTGGGAAGTAATCGTGCTCATTTTGGCGACCTTCGAAGGCGTGAGAAAGGCGGGTAGAGAGACCAGTATTCCTTGGACGAAATGGAATTCCTGTTCAGATTGGTGTTTTAAGCAGGCCAGGATCTCTCCCACCAGCGCCCACCCCCAACTTTCCAGCATTTCAGGGCCCGGGACAGAGACATGGCAGTGGTCAATCTCGGTCCGACCCCCGGGAGCTCAGGTCGGCAGGCCTAACTGATGCTTCGGACTAACCCCAGAACCACCCGGTCCACCCCCAGCCAGCAGGGGGGAGCAGCCTAGGGAGCCTCCTTAGCCCATTTGGAGAGGAGTTGGCAGACGTCTATCCCCCCGCTTGGGGTCCAATTACTACTGTATATCCGATACTGTACTGCACCAAGTACATTTCATGCTGTTGGGCATTGATCACAAACATGCTTGCGTTACACTTTTATCAAATACATCAATCGAGCAGTTTATACACGAGATAACTGAAGAAATCAGAAGGGGAATTCAGTCGGATTCATGCTTTCTGGCGCCTATTTCAAGTCTGACACTTGAGGCTTGTGCAACCACTGTTTTGTCTGAGGGTCCAAAAACCGGTCCTGGGCTTCATTCCACTCCCGTATGATCTGGTCGGCTCTGGCTTGCGATCTTGGTGTGATCTTTGCCGGAAATTCCTCCGGCATGCACACAAATCCCTGGGTAAGCTTTTCTTGGTCTGGTAGAATCTTATTTCCCGCCGCATCCGTCACTGGCTCGATATTGAAGCCCCACAGAATGCGGGAGATGCCGAGGAACAAGCTGCGCTCTGCAACATGCATGCCTGGACAAATACGTCGACCGGCCCCAAAAGTGAACTGGTCACGCTTGGTGCCATCCGGATGGGCTGCCGAGTCATAGAGACTCAGTGTGTCGTGTAAGTAGCGCTCGGGTTGGAAACGACGAGGATCAGGGTGTCGCTGGGGATTCATGTTGATTGCCCAGACATTGTTGAGAACTCCGGCACCCTTGGGGATCAGGAACCCCATGTACTCATCGTCTTTCGTCACCGCATGTGGTACAGCGCCAAGGATGGTGGTGGGCATCCAGCGGAGCGACTCTTTGATGCAAGCACGGATGTACTGAAGATTCGGCTCGTCCTCCATGGTGGGCAGTCTCTCTCCCACAGCTTTATCGACCTCGGCCTGCGCCCTTTTCTGGACGTCGGGATATAGCACCATTGCTTGGATAAATGCGTACAATGTACTAGAGGTGGTGTCCGACCCAGCTTCGAGCACAGTTCCGGAGATATATGCCGCTTGGTCGTCGTCGAAGCCATCCGTCTGCTGTGCCTTTGCGAGTCCCTCACAGAAACAATGCTGTAGTTGTCCGTTTTCGAAGGCATGTTTTGCGTTCAACCAGTGCTTGAGATACAACTGTTTCTCATGCTTGTGGAGCGTCTTGGCCCTTTTCTGAGCAGGGAGGAGAAAGTCAGGGAGCTTCCGCAGAAGAGGATAGAAGTCTATCAGTGCGGCCGTCCCCGTCTGGTTCATCTCGGCAAATTCGTTGAACCCGTCAAACAGCTGTTTCATGTTCGGGTCTTCATACGTGGGAGTCCTCCAGCCGAAGACCATGGTTGTCGTCAGAGCGTTGGAATATCTCCGAATGTGCTTCAGAAAGTCTTGAGGCTGTTCGAGGAGCTGGAAGAGCATTTGTTTGTTCTCGAGAACCTGATATGGCACATACTCCTTGGAAGCAGTGATATTCAAGAGGCCATGGACCATTTTGCGGAGTTTTCGCCATTTCGGGCCATACCCCTACAATCGGAAACATCCGTCAGGATTTTGCGTTTGTGAGATATATGAATGGTGCTCACTTACCATCATCAGCATCCTCAATCCTCCGCTGCACAGAGTTTGACCGATATACATATCCTGCCTGTCGGAATAAATCCCGCTTCTTCTGTCCAAAAGTTCCTTGACCGCTTCATCGCTCGACAACACGATCAGGACCTTTGTGCCCAGCATCAAGCTGTAAACTGGACCATACTCCCTTGCCCATTTCTCGAACTGTAGATGGGCATCGCGACTTGGCATCTGTGTCCGTACGTCAATTGCCAGTTTCCGGGCCCGCTTGGGGAGCAGAAATACCTGATGGACATTCCCTAGGATGGGCAATGTAGGCGGGCCAGGCGGATAGTTCTTTGGTCTTCGACCGATTGACAGTATCCGGATCAAGCCAGCGATTATGGCAATAACAGCCAAAGACAAGTATAGATGGCCCATTTTCAGAATGAATGGTCCAAAATTTAGTTTTGCACCTTGGTGTCGCGCACTCAAACAGTCGAAAAGTCTTCATCGTGCTTTGCTTTGATCTGAGCATCTCTTATGTACAGCAGCAAGCATGTGGTCCCCTACAAATGGTCAATACAACAGTCGGTCGTCTCGGGTGGCGGGGGTGGGATGAAGGGGGTATACAGGGCGTAGAAGTGGAGGTGGGGGTGGGATGATCCACGAATCAATGCGAACATATTAACCAGCCCTGGTCAATGGTTCTCTGGGGCCCCAGAATATTGCCCATCCCACAGAGATCTATCGGATACAATCCTTGCTAGCCCTCATAGACGCTTGTCTCTGGTCGAGGCACGTTGAGACGGATGGACAATTGCCGCGATCGGATTGAGTACGCACAAAAACGAGTGTGACAGACAAACACAAGAATTCCGGAGTCGGCTGCTCTAGCTTGTCCCATATCCGTGGCATTGGACCAGTCTCTCTTTTTGGCATCACTCGAGGATAAGTCAGGCAAGTATACCACCCTCAGCTTTGATACAAATATCCGTTCATACTTATGGATGGATGGTAACCTAGAACTGTGAAGTAGAGCCTGAGAGGGTCCATTCTTGGCAAGGCTGCCGCACTACTGCTGGCATACTTGGTAAAAAGTCGCCGAATGCTGATCGGTCAAAGTGGCCGAGCGCTATAAAACAGTCAAACATGTACTCGCCCATTTCAATATCACCACGTGAAGCTGGTCAACATGGAATCCACGCACACGACGTCTCGTGGACTTATTTATAACTATATTCATGCCAAACCGAATCCGTCAGCCGATAAACCAAACCTTCTCTTCCTCCATGGGTTTCCCTCGGTTGCCCACGACTGGCACCATCAAATTGAGTAATTTACCAAGCTCGAATATGGAGTAATGGCACCTGATCTTGTTGGTTACGGGAAGACATCTCGATCTGTGAATCTTGATGACTATCGACTGCATGCAATCAGTCAAGACGTGGTCGATATTCTGGACCATGAAATATCAGATCCTGTCTTTGGTGTTGGCCATGACTGGGGAGTGACACTTCTCTCACGTATGGAATTCCACCACCCGCAGCGCTTTGCAAAATTGGCATTCCTAACCATCGGATGCAGCCCCTTGGGGCAGCGCTTTGATCTTGACACGGTCAACGGCATGTGTGAAAAAATGCTGGGCCACGCTTAATTTGGATACATCGAGTTCTTCAGTCGCGACCCGAATGCAGTCGAAATCATCAACAGCCATGTAAGGGACGGTAAAATATGCTCAAGCTTTTGTTGCTAATGCCAGCAACAGTCTGAGTCGATGATGTCCATCATGTATGCTCAAGATCCGTCTTTGTGGAAGGCCCATTTTGGTAGCATTGGGAGGCTCAAGGAGTGGCTTCTGCACGACCAGCGCACCGCCATCGGGAGCTGGTGCGAGGAAAAGGTTGTACTTGTTCTTGCAATGAGGAGGAATTCCGCTGAACCCCCAATTCAGGACCGTGCCATTCACAAGGAAGCTTTCACGGCAGATGGCGGCTATGCTGCACCATTACTGTGGTATCATGGGTTGGTGAACAACATCTCTGTTGCTGATGAGTGTGGTAAGAGCTCTAAATTTAGCGCAGGCGGCAGCTAACTTGTCCAAAAGCACACGCCTGTGAAGGATACCAGCACCGGAAGCCCTTGCTGATGCTTGTGGCAAGCAATGACCCAATTGCCATCCCAGGAGCGCAGCTGGATATGACCCGTCAATACGCTCCAGACTTGGCAGTGAAAGAGCCCCCGCCTGGTCACTGGGTGATGCTAGAGGCAAAAGACGCAGTCAACAAAGAGCTACGCGACTTTTTCGAGAAGTTTGCATGATCAATTGAATGTCGAGTAAACGAGAAGACCCTGGAACGAGAATCGCCCACTCAAAAGGCAATCATCGGCTGCTTAGGCGTGGGCTGTGTGAAGAGATCAGGGTTCAAGCCACCCCACGGGGAATGCTAAGCCTGTGGTTCCTTGTGGGGAGGCTGCATGCCAGCAATCACAATTCGTTGAAGATAACACCAGTGAGCAACTGCCGAAGGAAGCTCTGGAACCGCGGGGGGAGGTCGGCTCGATTGTTGTTACACGACAACAAGTCTTAGACTACCTATCAGTCCGCCGGCCGGTTTGAGTGCACAAAGACAACGCGGAATACTAGCAACTCACAATGGGTTTGATACACCTGAACGAACACATCTCCTATATGGTCTTATGGAGCCAACATCATCCTCTTTCCACACTTTCGGGATGCCTTGTGCTGAGTTGCTTGTTCATTGCCGTCTACATTAGATGTCGACCTGGCCTGCGGCAGATTCCAGGTCCATTTTGGGCCAGCATCACTCCCTTGGACAGGTTGATCACAGCAGCATCGGGCAAACAGTTTTTGAAACACCTCGAATACCATGATAAGTATGGTCGCCTCGTCCGCGTCGGACCGAATCATGTCTCCTTCTCAGATGCTAGCCTGATCCCAGTAGTCTACGGGATCACCAGTCGGTTCATGAAGGTTCGCATCTCGAAATGTCCAATTCAGCACCTCTGACCTCGTCCCAGAGCGATTTCTACAGCCTGTTCGATGTCCGGAACAAGGATGGGCAGTCCATACCAACGGTCTTTTCTGTGCGAGATGCAAGGCATCATAAGGCCTTGAAGAGGCCGGTGGCGAATGCTTACTCCATGAGCACACTGGTAGAATTGGAGCCAATGACAGACGACTGCATTGACATCTTCCAAACCAAGCTGGACAGCAAGCAAGGCAAAGACATCGATTTCGGTGAATGGTTGCAGTGGTCAGTGGTTTAAGAAGCGCACGATCAAACCTCTCCGGACAAGAACGAAAGAAGCAGTTGCAGTTGCTGACTTTGGCGTCTCAAGGTATGCTTTCGACGTCATCACTTCAGTCACCTTCTCGAACCGTATCGGGTTTATGGAGCAAGAAATGGATGTCCAGGGGATCATCAACGCGATCGAAGGCCGCCTTGCTTATAACAGCGTGATTGGCGAAGCCCCGGTCCTGCACAAATACCTCCTGGGCAACCCAGTGGGCTCGTATCTTGCCAGCTGAATTCCTAGCCTTACTCGACTGAACTCGGCACAATATATTGTCCGATTTGCGGCCAAGCAGCTGGAGAGGTACTCCTTTCAGGACAAGTCGACAGACTCATTGCGCGATATGCTGGCGCGCTTCAAGCGTTCTCGAGACGGGGACGAAGTTATGACTAACGATGAGCTGCTTTCCCATGCATCAAGTAACATGTACGTTTTGCAATGACCTCGGGCAGAGATATACTTACAGGAATAAGATTTGCAGGTAGTGACACGACAGCCATATCATTACGCTCGATGTTTTACTATCTCTGCAAAAACCCGCGTTGCTACAAAGCCCTCAGGGACGAAATCGATGACATGGACAGAAAAGGCCAGCTGTCAAGAATCGTCACGTTTGCTGAGGCAAGTCGCATGAAATATCTTCAGGCGTGCATGAAGGAAGCTATGCGTCTGCATCCTGTTGTTGGACAACTTCTCGAACGCATTGTCCCGTCGGAAGGCTTTGAGGTCCGTCCTGGCCTGGTTCTCCCGCCAGGGACTATCGTGGGCATTAACCCATGGTCGCCTGGCAGAGACAGAGAAGTCTACGGCAGAGACATTGACCAATTCCGACCGGAGAGGTGGCTCGAGGCTGACGATGCAGCTTTGCAGTTGATGGAAAGAAACTTCCTGGCAGTGGGTTCTGGGGTCCTTCTTCTCAGTGGTCATATGAAAGCTAATGTGTGGCAATTTGGATCCGGTGCGAGGACATGCTTGGGCAAGAACATTTCGCTCCTCGAGATGTCGAAACTGGTGCCACAAATTCTTCGCAACTATGACTTGACTCTTTCTGATTCATCAGCCGAATGGGTCTTGGCCGACTATTGGTTCGTAAAGCAAAGCAATGTCTTCTATCGGCTGAAGCGGAGGAAAACAACATAGAAGAGATCTCATGCATCCACGACTGGCGCCATATTGACTAGTCGTGCAGCAGATTGTTGGCATGTCCATCTACACCGGAGGGTACCAGCACGTGGAATCCCCACATGCCGAAGATGGTAATTTGGGGTCAGTGAGATAAACACGGTTAGATTGGGATCTGACCAAGAGTATTTGCATTTGAGACACATCTGCTATCATTCGTTGGAGAGATTTCTCTTTGCATCTGCCCAGATCTGGTCAATCAGCTCCCTCTTCTTCTCAGATCGAACCGTAATTGCACATTCAAAAGGCTGGGGAATGGTCATCCAGCCCGGCACCATGGCGGCGTTTGGCTCAATCTCTTTGCCGTCCTTGTCGAGCTTTTTG
Source organism: Exophiala dermatitidis NIH/UT8656 (assembly GCF_000230625.1). Taxonomy (NCBI): domain Eukaryota; kingdom Fungi; phylum Ascomycota; class Eurotiomycetes; order Chaetothyriales; family Herpotrichiellaceae; genus Exophiala; species Exophiala dermatitidis. The sequence continues at coordinate 70,227 of NW_008751654.1, forward strand.
GAGATGTTGAATGCCCACACCACGCGGGCAATGTTGAGGTACAAGGACTTCTCGGCGACATGAACACCAGGGCAGACTCTCCTGCCTGCTCCGTACGAGAAATGATCTCGTTGGTTAGGGTCGGCAATGTTGAGATACGATGCAGCTGGAAGGTCGTAACCCAGAAATCTCTCAGGCATGAATTCGTCAGGACGGTCCCAGTGATCCGGGTCGTAGTTGATGGCCCTATAAGCAGCGTTAGTGGAAAAAAGGTACCATAATATGCTCAACTTACCACCAGTTCAAGACAACCACGGTTCCCTTTGGAATAAACATTCCGTTATACCAATCATCCTCAGTGGTGTAGTGTTGAATGCCGAACTTGTTGGGAGGCCTTGTTCGAAGTAGTTCTTTGATGATGGCCCTGATGTACGGAAGGTTGGGCTCGTCTTCCCAGGTTGGCAACCTGTCGTCGCCGACCACCCGGTCGATCTCTTCCTGAGCCTTCTTGAACACCTGAGGATTTAATGTCATGGTCAAGATGAAGGAGTTCAGAAAAGCGGATGTGGTCTCGGATCCCGCTTCAACTAAGCCCCCTGTTTGATATGCAGCTTGTAGTTCGTCGAGGCCGAGCTTTTTGGGGTCGCTCAGATAGAAGTCTCTGGCAAAGCATGGATTTGCTGTCCCTTCATCGACCTCTTTCTTCAAATTACCCCAAAGCTTGAGATAGACGACCGAATCATGGGCGAAGCACTTTTGCCCAAACTTTCTCCAGTTGCCAAACATCCACTGCGGGAAATGCTGAAGTGATGGGAAGGTGTCAACGAGGAATGCACCGGGTGTTGAGAACTGTTGCAGATTATTGACGACAGTGTAAATCTTCTTGACCAGTGGGTTGTCCCAGTCGGCCATGCGATGGCCATATGCCACAGTAAGTATGACGCTGGCAGAGTAACGCCGATTGTGGTCATAAAAGTGCTCGGGATCATGCAGCAAATCGTACATCAATTGCTTGGACTCCAGATCCTGGACTGGTTGATAGCTCGTCGACACATTGATATTGAGCAACGAGTGAGCGATCTTTCGCACGACGCGGTACCTCGGTCCATAGGCCATGAACAACTGCCGCCGCCCAGCAGATGCGACATCGCTGGCAAGAGGAGCAGGCGGTCGCGAGGAGTAGATGCTCGATTTTTTGTCCATCAATTCTTTGACTGCCGTGGGCGAGGAAAGATAGACATAGTCTGAGCCGCCCATCTTGGTATAAAAGACGTCGCCGTACTCCTTGGCCCATTTTCGCGCTCGGAAGCGGAAGGTCTCTGCATTGGATAACTCAAAATAGTTGCCTAGGAGTGGCAGACCACGAGGCCCGGGAGGGAGATGCTTGCGACGGGAATCCTTCCAGGTGCTAGGTGTGACCCAGAGGTAGAATCCCACAGCGAAGAGGACAGGGAATAGCAGGCAGCTTGCAACGAGCAGGCGGAGTATGGGAAGGTCCTCTGGGAGGCGTGATGCCAGATTTTGAAGACCAGCCATTGTGTCGATGGTCGTCGAGTTGAAAGGTTGCGGATTGTACTGCAAAGGAACATGCCACAGAGAAAGTCATAATAAAAGCACCGTTGCTCCACGTTCTACCTCTGGCACCTCAACTCGTCTCCAGGCAAAGCTATTGGTGGTGAACGCAATCAATTGGGCCCGAGGGGCCTTGGGGAACCGACATCCCCGGACCCCAGGATGATTGCTGCCTCGAGCCCCTCCAAGGCTCAAGGCTCCAACGCTGGTGTCGTCCCCATCCTTCTCCGTGCCCGTGTGGATGGCTCCCCACATGATATGATGGGGCTCAGCGCTGTGCATTAGTAGTGGCACTCACCGTTGAAAATGCGTCCAGAGCCTGTCACAGATGATGCAAACTTTAGAGGTCGAACGATTAGCGGACAGTGTCAGGATCAAGTGGTACTGCCGGTGATGTTTGGTGATCAAGTGTCAATTGGAGAACACAAAAAAGACAGTGTGGCATTGGCGAGGGTTTGCTGAGTCATGCACATCGAAAGTCCACCTGCAGCGACTTCAACATCACTTCCAGAACGATCCAACAGCAACATAAAACTGCTACCATCTACTAAGGTAGTTATTTCGTTCACTGCCACCGAATGCGATAGCGTGGGACATTCCCTCGGAGTCTAGTACTGGCCGTCGGAGATCGAAGCGTATCGCTTATGGTGCTTGCGCAAAGGAGGTCGACACTCCAGAATACTGTAAGTTCTTGCCAGGCTGAGTTCTGGTCCATGTGCAAGTGACTCAAGCCAGCCCCGGCTTTGCCTACGTCAGGTGAGCCGCCACGGCAAAACGGTGTGGGACGAAAGGAAAAAGACAAAAGCCTCTGTCGATATGTTGGCAACAGAAGCCGTTTCTTCCAGCGCATATCACATGAATCGCCCAGTACGGCTAGAGTTGAGAAAAAGCAGGAGGCAGACGTCCTGCCACCTGTTGTTCATTAGCAATAAGAAACAACCCTCGGATGTCCCGACTGAGCCTGCCAGAGTAGCTACCAATGTCGGTGCACCACGGCTGACTGACAACACTCTGTTCAATTCCAGAAGCCCGGGAAAATGCTCGCCGCCCTCGCCGACAACAGACGTTAGCACCCGTAATATCGTGACACCGATAGCCAACGTGGAGTTATACCCCTGATATATTGGATTTCCATCACCGGTCCACGTCCATCTTGTCCAGTATAACCTTGACCTCTTGGCCTTTGCCAGAGCCACCATCCATCTCCGCAATCAGAGCGCCGGCTTTGTGTTTCAACTCTTGGATGATCTTTTTCGTGTACTCGAAGCTGCCAGTGCCCTCCATATACTGTACGGCGTATTTTTTGACCTCGACGTCGGTAGGCTTCTGCTTGAGGATATTGATGAGCTGCAAATTCGACGGGTTGCTCCTGATGGAATGGATGACGGGAAAGGAGAATTTGCCCTCGGTCAGATCCTCGCACAAGCCCTTGTTCTTTGTGTAGACGCTGGAGGAGAGGTTCAGATAATCATCACATATCTGAAATACGAGACCCATCAGATTCACCAGTGGCACGCAGTCTATCCGGCCTTTCTCGGGTGACTCGGCCTGCATCAGCTTGACGGCTAAGCGGAACAGCCCGCCTGTTTTGTTCTGCACCATCTCGAGGTAGTCATCTTCAGTCGGGCACGTAAGAGTGTCTCGCCAATAAAGATCCATCCCTTGGCCGCGATGGAGGTTGAGCATTTCAGAAGTGAAGATCTCAATGGCTTCCTCCTTGTTGTCAAGATGTAGCAATTCCTGAAGAGCGAGAAAGTAAACGTAGTTGGCGCTGTTGATGGTTTGGGCAGTGCCGAAGATATTGTGTGCCACGGGGATTCCCCGTCGTAGTATACTGCCGTCTTGCACATCGTCGACCAACAACGAGGACGTGTGGAGCATTCCGACGACCTTTGTGATCACCTCCAGTGACCGCGGGGGCACCTGGAGAAAGGCATTGAAGGCTTTTATCAAGGCCGACCTGATGTCCTTGCCTGGATGTGCAAACAGATAGTCATAGGGTCCCAAGATGATCTTCTCTTTCTGGTCCGTCCATTCTCCCATTGTCCGCCGAGTTGTGATATTGTCCGTCGTGGATTTCTTCCTTGAATGCCGGCGCTTGATGCCATTCGTATGATCGGCGAGGGCCAAAGGAGGGCTCAGCGCAGGAGGCAACGAGTGGTGCTTGGGTGAGATCCACGTATCTTCGGGAAGAGGCTTCAGCACGGATTTGGAGGGCTGATGCTGGACGCCATTGAAGACGCCAGCCGAGCTATAGCGGACGGGGATCGCATTGGGTGAAGTTGGGTTTTCGGTGACGGTCGACATGCGCGGCGGGAACTTGAACTCAGGCGACAGAAAGCATGTGAAAGGGACGGGTGACAGGTGAGGCTGAACGGCGGCACCAGGGGTGGCTGTCAATCAATCACGACGACGCGGGTTGGAGCTGTTTCATGGAATCCGAACAGGCAAGAAGGCAATGTGGGATATAGGAGGGATCGAAAGCAAATGTCGAAGTTGAGGCCAGTTGGTGTTATTGGTATCGAAGTCGAGTCTTGTTCGTCTGCTTCAAGTTGCCAATGTGTCCGGCGCAGTTCAAGTTTAGGCATCGACGTTCTTTCAGGGCCACGGCTCAGGCGCCTGATAGGCACCTAACAAGTGACTGCAGTGGCACTGGGATTGGCACTCCACGATCGGCGCGTAAAATGGAGGCCGTCATGTGGTAGAACGTATGACGATATGACAGTATCACGAGGCTCCATTTAGCCACTTAGTACCACTGCTATTATCACTCTCAACTACCTAGGTAGTAGTAGTAGTACCTAGCACCATACTATAGTACTGCTGCCAGTGTAGCAAGATCGGCCTAGGGAATCTCCCAGGCCTCGCCGCATTTGCCTCTGGGTAAGGCTTGAGGATCGCCGGCGCTGTCGCTACGGCTAAAGTACATTAGTAGTAGGGCCCTTTAACTGCTAGGCGCGACTACTAGTGTTGGGGCATTATTATAGCAACAATCTGAATCTCTATGCCATTTTCTTACTAAGCAGCACTAGTAGCGCTAGTGCTGTCACACCCCCAGGCGTCTTGTTTGGTTTTAACCTATTCTGGCCTTGACAACCATCTGTATCTCTGTCAATTCCGTCAAATCGTCCCTCTACAACTCAGGTATACGCTCACTCTCCGTCTCACTTTGTCGCCAGCACAGTCAATCTTGCAGGTTGTACCAATCGCCCTCGGCCTCCCGTTTGATATGGAAACCCTCCTCTCCCACTCTTTCGACTACCTCTCGTCAACAGCGCCTCAGAAAATACGGAAAGGACTGCGGCAGGTGGAAGGACTGCTTGCACAACTATGCCTCTCCAAGGCCGCCTCACTTGACCGACGGCACTCAATGTTGCCCCTGGGGTCGCTTGCTCCGCACTCGGGGAAGAAACTGTGCGAACTGCCCGAAGACCCGGCTTTCCGAGAGTTCTTCAAATTGCAGCAGAGCTTCCAATGGAACATTGCCATGAGACTGGTCGCCTGCCTCGAGCGACTGCTGGGGAAAGAGAGCAATGGCACAAACGATCTGTTGGTGATCCAAACATTAGATCTCATCCAGGGCGTCCTGCTGCTGCACCCGCCTTCACGGGCACTCTTCAGTCAAGAAGTTTATATGAATGTATGATCCGCATGAGAACCTCCGGGTGCGCCTCCGCGGCTAACACGACTCAGCTGTTCCTTGACCTTTTAGACCCGTCGAACTGTCCTGCGATCCAATCTTCGACAATCATGGCTCTCGTCACATCTCTTCTTGATCAACCACAAAATACACGAACGTTCGAAACGATTGATGGCTTACTGGTTGTGACTTCTCTCTTCAAATCCCGCAGCACATCGCGCGAAGTGAAGCTCAAACTCGTCGAGTTTTTGTACTTTTATCTCATGCCCGAAACGCCTGCCGCGAAACTGTCGGCGTCGACGTCCGCAACCAATACCGCCATCCTGGGTGGCCGAGGAAAAGAGTTGATCGCAGCTTTCGATCGAAGGCGAGAGACGGTGAATGGTGCGGAGGGGGGACAAGGCGTCGGCGTCAACACCAAGACCACTGAAGAGAAGCAGAAGATGCTTGGAAAGTACCTTGCAAACGTGCAGGATCTGGTGGAGGATCTGAAGGAAGGAGGCGGTGTCTTCGGCGTGGGAGCAGTGTAACAAGGCAACAGGCGACCATGCATGTGGATTGTTGATTCGTGATACCCGGTCGTTTGAGGTATTGTACGCTGGATTGAGCTTTTGCGAGGGTGTTCGGAGTTTGCATGAGCGGGCAGCTCGGGAGTTATTCTTGCGGCGACAACTCGAAGGCTGAAGCAGAACCCTGTGCTACTATACCTATAGGTACCTGTCTACGACTATGTTTGCAAGATACCGCGGAGACCAGCCTTGGTTCTGTTGCTCAGCGCGACTAGTGCCCAGAATGTGCCATAATCTTAACATGACTCTGCGTCAAAAGAGGGACATGGCTAGCCCAATTTGATTGTGCAGTCCTCCGGCATTGATGTCGGGTCAGCGTCGTACTCGTGAGTTTGCAAGGTCGCATGAACTATGACTCACTCGTCGCTGTCAACGCGACGTGCTGCCAGTGGTAAAGCAGTCTGAGTCTACTGGAAACTTAAGTATTAGCAGCCTCGTATCGCGAATAAATATAATTATTCACAACCTGAAGAGCAGCCCCAGCACACATCAACCTCCCTTCTTCCAACCCGTTAAGAGCCACCACAGCTTTTCATTGTCTGTCGTCGTTATACAGTCGGAGTCCTTGAATTAAGCGGCCCCTCTACAGACGTCAACTCGTGGCAGATTGCCAGTGGTTGCGCCAAAGACAACATCTACCTTCCAGAATCTACCTACCTTACTACTACCAGTACAATTATGCAATAGTGATACACTTATCCTAGACCATTCGACAAACGCCGGACTGAACATAAAATGGCAATTCCCCCATCCTTGGATCCATCTATCCAATATCTGTCCACCGCCGAAGCGTACGACCGGTGGGCCGCAGTCTACGACACCGACGGCAATTTCCTCCAAGCCCTCGATACCCTGGAGATGAAGAAACTGTTGCCTTGTTTGCTCGCGCTACTGGAGACATCGAATCTTCCCCAGCCATGGAAATTGGTGGATTTGGGATGTGGCACTGGGCGAAATACAGCGGCCTTACTCCAGGTCGAGAGAGCGGCGGTCGTAGGACTCGATGTAAGTCCAGGCATGCTGCAGGTCGCCCGCAACCGGCTCGTGGCAGAGTCTGGACTCGATGAAAATGTGACATTGGAAGTGTTTGATCTGCTGGGACAACCCGGTCCACCAGAATCCGCAAAAGCTGCCGACGCCGTGGTCTCAACGCTGGTGCTCGAACATATTCCCACCGATATCTTCTTTCAGCATGTCGCGGAAATCCTCAAGCCGGGTGGTCTCTTGCTGTGGACGAATATGCATTCGGAAATGGGGAAGCTCAGTCAGGCTGGATTTACTGACCCCCAGACAGGCAAGAAAATCCGTCCGACGAGCTACGCTCATACATTGGCGGAAGTGGAAGAGACGGCCACAAAACACGGCTTCGAGATCGTCAGACCAATCGAAGAAAGGGCTGTGGACGTGTCCATGGTGCCAATACTGGGTGACCGGTCTCGAAAATGGGTAGGAGTGACTGTATGGTTCGGGGGCATCCTGCAGAAGCGTCATTGAGTGCAGGCAACCACTTCCACCAGCCATGGTTGTTCAGTCGGAAAAGAATCCACGCATCAGTCGAGCTCTATGCCGTACAAGATTCTCGTGTTTTTCCAGGGAGCGTCTGAGGGCCGGTTGTTTCCAATCAAGCTTATCATCAAGGATGGTCTGAGTGTAGGCAAAGACGCTTGCATCGAAGAGGCCCGGCGTAGTCTGGCCAAAAAAGAACTTTTGGTCGGCCAATAAAGTCGACAATGACTGGAATGCCTCCTCTGCCCGCCTATACAAAGCTCGCCCGTCTATCACAGTATTTGTCTTTAACAGTTCTTCCCTGGCTGCAGCTTGGAGCTGGTGTGCAAGGCTCGACCGTACGGCGTACGAGGTAGAGGCAGAAGAAACATACAGTGGCCACGCAACCGCTTGGAAATTGTCTTGGTCGAGATACAAATAGTATAACCACGCACTTCGAATGTCGTGGTCAATCAACGCGGTGTACACGTCTTGTCCATTATGGACAGCCTCCTCTTTTCCGCCTTGAGATACTACCCACCGCGTTAACCGATTGGCAGAAACGGGTGACGCTGGTCTCTGAGGGTCATCGGACGCTGGCAATAAGAAGGGTAAAGCACCCGTAGGAGAGGCATGGTTGTTGGACGGCCGAGTTCGAAGTGGGATGCCGTGGAATTTCAGAAAGGCCTGCCATTTCAAGCAGGTTGGGTTGTATGATGGTGCATCTCGACTCTGCGGCTCTGTCGTTTGGAAAATGTACAACACATTCTCGTTGCGATGCCGAGGAGCTCTTTGCGGGAGATCGTTTTCCGGGTAGGTGACAAGGGGAAACCGGTCGAAAACCCGCTTGATGGGCAGAGGCAATGACCACCGAGATGGTCTCGAGGGACGTTGGGGTTGCTTTCTGCTGGGGTTTCGTGAAGGGCGGTTTGGTTTAGGGCTGCTGGTGCTGCTATCATGCTTGTTCTCGTCGTGCTCGTGTTTCCCGACGCTGTCGGGAGTCTCGCCCATGCCCTGTCCCATAGTATCACCAGCACCTGACGACGCCCCAACTTATCTATGCACACTTCAATTTTCCTGCGAACGAAGAGATGGACTGCAAAGACGGACAGAAAGGGAATGGCGTCGGCGAACGAAGGATCAAGGAGCAAGGAGCGTAGAGGTGGCGTGCAGTGGGCGGGCTGCAGTGGTTTCTTCGTAGTACTAGTTAGGTAGGTAGTGTACTGTACACCGCAGTTGCAGTGGCAGTAATAATGGTTGGGTTCTTTTTTAAGACTCCGCTGAATGGTCGAATCGGGCGCTGTCTCACGCTGTCAATTCTCAACTCTCAAGTGGGATCAATTGGGACTTGCACTGATGGACTCGAATGACCCTTAACCCTCGAACACTGCATTCGATCCCTCCGAGTCTGTCGACACCAGCCAGAGCACCCTCGCTCCCTCGCTTCAATTGCTCACCGAATATCGATCGTTCAGTCAATCCAAATCGCGGTGCCTACTCTGCTTTGCGAGTCCCTTCATTACTATTGCATCGCCTGCGCTCGCTTGCCAAACACTGCAGACTCACTGGCAGACTCGACTCGGGCTCGGATGCGCCTACGCTAAAGATTTCCATTTCCAATCCGTGACACGACCTTCACCCCACCACTTTGCACAGCTGCGCGCTGCTCAAGCGTTCAAGTTCAGGAGAAATCGTGCAAGAGACGACCCGCGAACCATACTGCAGGCCTGCGGGTGGTCTACAACATCCTTCACATCGTCGTCACACGGCCGGTGTCCTACGCGGCAGTCTGCATATCTATCTACCTTTATCCAGGCGCCTCCAACACCGCTATTTTGAGGACCATGCAGGATCGACAGGCTGACAGGGTGACCAGTCCACCCAAGAGCGCACGAGTCGAGGATGGCAAGATTCGGAAGATAAGGTCAGCCACCAGGAGCGATTCCACGGCGATTCAACATTTCAACGGCAAGACATACGCCTGCGAATCGTGTAAGAGGGGCCACCGAGTGCAGAAATGTGACCATGGCAGGACCAGACCGATTTCCGAGACAAACCAGCCAGGAAGACCCTCGGGTGGGCAGAAGCGAGGCTGTCGCTGTCCGAGGAACTGCGCCTGCACGACGAAGACCTGCAAATGTGAACGAGATTGTGCCTGCACCCAGGAAATGTACCTCATTGTGCGAGTCGACGGCCCTCAAACCATCAAACGAGAAGCAACATCCACCCCACGTCCCGTCTGGGAGGACGACAAGGGCAATACTCTGACTCTCAAGAAAGTATGGGCAGACGCGAATGGCCGCCAGATTGACGATGAGGAGTATCAGAAACGGCGACTGCGCATGAAGGAGCGAGAAGAAGGCATCTCAAAGACCCCGGAAGTTTCCAAGTCCAGTTGCTGCAGTTCCAAAAAAGCCAAAGAAGAGGAGCAACCCGCCGATGGTACATCGAAGACGACTTCAGGAGGCTGTCGACATCGAGAGAATGTTGCCGTTTCTCGGCCTTCAATAGAAAGGCAGCCCTCAGCACCCACGCCGCAAAGTAACAGTATGTCCAACGATTCCTGGGTTGCCGCTTGTTCTTGTGGATCCGGTTGCTCCTGTCTCTACTGCCCCGACCATCCAAACAATGCCACCTCCATCAAGCATACACAACAACAGGTCAAAAATCTGGCAGAACAGGCGTTTGTCGGAGACGGCTTGATGCCTGCATCCTTTGTCCCGGAAAGCACCCCACAGTCGTGCATGGGAGGGCGCCCAACATTTTTTCTTTCAAAGACACCTGGGATGTCACAACAACAGCTCGCTCAATTCTTTTCAGAGAACTCAGAACCCGGCGCAATATACCTGACCTATCCTATCCAACAACACTCCTGGACCAATCAGCCCGCCAGTGCGCACTGCTCTCACGTACAATCTCCTTCTGGCACGGGCGCTGTTGCTACCCCGGATCCAACAGAACCCTTCGCTGAACCTCTAGAGGACATGCCAACAGTACCTGCTGCTTGGGACCTCCTGCCTGACGATCCCAGTGGGACGTGGAACTTCTCGGATGGCCAGTTGGGAAATACCTCATTCAGCTGGACCGACCTCGATGCATCGTATGGAACGGATTATAGCATTGGTCAAGCCACCGTTGCGTCAATGACAGGCCAGAACAGCAACCCTGGGCCTTTGCCGAATACTCCGTTTCATCACTTTCCAACTCCCAGTCCGAACATGGATGCTTTGGCTAGCCACACCCCCTTGGCCGATTTTTCTACCGTCAACCCTGGCGGCTTTGGTGGCTGTTGCGGCCACTCAGCCTTGCAAGACGAGTACCCTAATTTCGACATGAGCGCCACACCAGGTCCTGTACATGAGCAGATGCATCGACCGGGTTCGGCTGTGATTCCTGGCTTTGCGCCACACCAGTCGTACACTATGCAGACACCGGTCAATCCTCCTTCAACTATGCCGCCCCTACTGGATCGCCAACCGCAACTCTTTCACCCGGCTTTGCTTCCTCAGCAGCTTGACGTCGTCCCCGTGAGCAACACTAACGGTGACCTGAAGCTATGGAACGGATATGATCCGTTAGTGGATGAACCGCTGAGAACCGAGTTCAAGAGTTTGCCGATTCCGAACTCGCCGCCCATTGCCAATGGGGCATGATACCCATGATTGAGGAATGGATATGGCGATCTCACGAGTTTAATGGGTTTATATGGGGCGATGCGTATGGATTACGAGGATACGACTATTAGATTGACGACGACGACTTTACAAGAAATCGACAAAATTCCAGAAATGCGACAGGGCCAAGATGACCCGCGAGCATTCAAAGCAGTCTTGCGATTCGCGCTCCAACATTTAGAGCGCTTGTTTCGGCCACCACGCCGAATTTTCAACCCTGAGCGAGGATTATGCCAAACTTAGATTCAGACCAAGAGTACTATGGCGCAACAGACTGCCATGGCTTAGATGCCTCTGCTGCGAGGCTTCATTGTATAGTGGTTTCACCTGGTTGATATTCATGGTTCCTATCTAGTAGTACCTGCAAGTATCTTGATATGGTCAACCGCAGTGCAACCACTTTTTGGATTGCTATAAACGAGTGTGCGTGTTTTTCAAAATCAACGCAATCTGCACTATCAATCTCAATCTCAGTCTCAATCTTGGTTTCAGTAATGTCCACCTGAATATGCATTCCCGTCCTGGCCACTCTCCCCGCTGCCCATTTCCCTCCGGATAATTCCTCGGTTCGCTGAACACACGTCCTGCCACCTCCGCGGTGCCATTCTTGATCCGAAATGGCCGCGTCCACAACTGATGAAGTAGGTAAATGTGGTGAATGTCGGCATCGAACCACAACCACTCTCTGTCGCGGCTGCTCGGCGGTCGGGTTGCATGACTCTGATACTATCCGTCTAACGTCGTCCTGTTGCGACGGGTTTCGTCCGGCTCACTTCAGTAGCGCATCGTCACCAATACCGACCCCGCGCCGATGCGCGTTGGCTCCTTGAGGCCGATGCGTCACTGAATCCGGTCTGGCTGACGGACATGACTCCGAATATGCCTGTAGTTGGCCAGGTCCAACGTGGTCTGGGCTGATGGCTGCATCATAAGGATATGCTCCACTGAGCTCTTCTATCATTTTATTCTCTCGTCTCGCCCGATGCTCCATCAATCGTAGCCACCGCCAACTTGGCTGGCAAAGGCGGTGGAAATGCTGCGCGCATCTTCGTCCTCATGCATCAGTTTTCCAAGTCTGTGACTGCCCACATAGCCGGCGCCAGGATTGCCACCTTCGACATAGCGCTTCAGTCGATCGGCTTGGTTGTAACTGGTTTGCTTATTGGTATCATGGATGGACAGCTGATCCAAGCTGACGCCGCCTTGGCCGACGACACTGCTAGTTATGTCGGACTCGGTCGCAACCGTCGACTCTCCAGCGACACTGCTTGGAACTGCCCTCGGCTTGATTCCATTCTGGCGACGAGTCTGCGCGTTTTGGAGGGCGGGCCACGTGTCGGGGGTGAAGCCTTGGAACATTGGAGGATAGCCGGTCGGAACACCCACGCCACCTATGGCGGAAGAGTGGATTGAAGACACATCGTCAGGAATGTAACCCACAACAGAGCTACCGTCGCGGTAGTCGTTGCGCATGCCGGCACGCCCACCGTTCATCATGCCGCTCGCCATGTGGCTCGCATGGTTGTACGCCATTTGATATCGTTGGGGTCCGCGGTATGATTGCTTGGGTCGGCTGAACTGGTGCAGTGAGATTTGCAGGTTACTCAAGGGGCCTTCGACCAGACAATTGCGCTCCTTGAAATGTAGCAGCAAATAATGCCACAGTGGATGCTTGGAAAGCACTTTGGGGTTGCCGAGAATGACCAGCCCATATTTAGCTCGGGTCAGTGCGACGTTGAGACGACGGGGGTCGCTCAAGAAACCAATTCCCTGGTGGTCATTGGATCGGACGCAAGACAGGATGATGAAGTCCTTTTCTCGACCCTGGAAAGCATCCACGGAAGCCACTTCGATCTCCTTGTACAATTCCTTCTTGAAGGTGCCATTGGTTTGCATGGAGCTGACAATGAAACTGCGCTGACCTTCGTACGGCGTGATGACACCGATGGACTGTGGGTGGACGCCAGCTTTGAAGAATCGTGTCACAATCTTCTCGACATTCGCTGCTTCGGTGCGATTGAGGTAGGATGTGCCCGACGCCGAGATTTCTTCATTGCCTAAGTTCGACCAAAACATCATGGGCGAATCTGCAACGGGCCAGGGGAAATCAACATCAGGGCGCAAGCGGTCCTGCATCGTGACGCCATTTTGAAGAGAGCCTTCGTAGAACATATTCGAAGGGAACTCGGACAAGCATGGGTGCATACGGTACTGGACATTTAGGCGGATGGGCGCACAGCCCAGGATGACCAGACGCTCGAACAAGGACTGGTTGAGGCCAGCCTTTGCTGCTTTCTTGTTCATGATGACGGGGCCCAGTTGTTGATGGTCGCCGACCAGAACGACCTGCTTGCAACCCAGCACCAGCGGGATCATGCACTCGGGCTCGGCAGATTGGGTCGACTCGTCGATCAGAACGGTGCGGAATTTGAACTTGGCCAACCTCGGATCTCCGGCACCCACACAAGTGCAGCATATGACATCTGCATTGGTCAAAATCTCTCGCTCGGCCGCGCGTGTCAACGACTTGTATTTCTTCTCATCCTGGCTCGACAATTCGCCCAGCTCCGATTTCAGCTGATTCAGCTTGGCCAGCTCGACGTTGCTATCGTTCATGCGGACTTGCTCGTGCAAAGACAGGAAACTGACCGACGACTCGACGTCTTCTCGAGATTTGGCAGTGACTCGCACAGTCTTGAGGCCGGTGCGATGGATGCGCTCACAGAGTTGATCTACGGCGACGTTGGAGGGCGCACAAACCAGAACTTGGCCGCCATTAATTTTCGAGAGATGATAGATGATGGTTGCCGAAGTCACCGTCTTTCCTGTACCGGGGGGTCCTTGGATCAAACTCAAGGGCTTTTGCAGAACCGACTTGACTGCGTTGATTTGACTGCTATTGAGGTCGGGGAGGCCGGGAACCGTGAACTTCTTGGGGAGTTGTGTCTTCATCGGGGCAGCTGCCACCTCGTGCCCTAGGAGACGATGGAAGATGTAGCCAGACACACTCATCTCGTCAATAGCGAAAGTTTTCATGGCGAGTTGCATCCGGTCGAACGAAGTGGCCTTCCAGACGTAATCGGCGGTGAAATTGTGGGTGCACTCCGTGGGGACTGACTTATGGTCGCCTTTGGCGCGCAGTTCGATGGTGACTTCGTCGGACTGGTTGTTGGGAATCTTGATCACATAGCCAACGCCTTCCCATGCTGGGCGCAGATCCCCCGTGTACTTGAGCCGCATCTCGTCGCCCACAGCGAGCTTGACGTCACCCAGTTCGAGCTTCGGGAGAACAAAGCTGGCCAGGTGCTTGTTGTTCAGCCCCAGATCCCATCGCACAATCAGATTGTCCTGAGATTGGCTTTCCTTCAACTTGCGATCATAGTCGGCTTCGATCTTGACGAGCGGGCCAAAGACATTCTGGTACTGGTAGGCATCGTCGTAGCGGAGAAGCACCGGGGCCGGGTCATCGTCGATGTTGGCCGCCTTTTCCAGATCGGTGATGGTGGCCGACGCATTCTCCTTCCACAGCTCCTCCAACTTGGCAATCATCTGGGGGCTGAGATGGCGGGCACGAAGCTGCTCCTGGTCGGTCGGTTGAGCCACCAGCCAGGACAGAAACGATCGATCTTCAATCAAGGGTTGCCATCTCGACGTGTCCCAGTTCATATCCTTGGAAGAAGGCATGGCTGCGCAAGGTTGGCGGCACAGGAGAACCACGACTGTGTCCGACTTGGCGGGGATGAAGCCTAGCAAGAAAACATTTTTGGTTCCACAATTGTAGCACTCCAGCACGGTATCGCCCAGAGAACTGCTGGGATGTAGTTGCACCTCTTTATGTCGAGCGCGGACCAAGTGGTTGACAATATGCGAGGAGGACGTGTTGCCGCGGGCGCTGCAGAACCATTTGCCGCAAGTCAGGCACCGGACCACACAGCTCGGATTGTGGATTCCGCAGTAGCTGACATGAGACTCGTTAGCAGGTGCAGCAGAGGCAGGCTTTGTTCGGTCCAACTTACGCGCAGGCATGGGGAGGCAATTCCTTTTCTTCTTCCTTTTTAGCGGCCTGTTTATTGCCGTCCACAGCGGCACTGGCGAGACTCTCCAGATCGTCCTCTTCGATTCCTTCGGACTCGTCGTCGTCGTGCTGGCGGCGCCGAGGGCCTTTGGCCAGGCTAAGGACGCTTTCGTCGGGGTCGACGGTCGAGATGTCGTCGCTGGCGTTGATGGCGGCGGCGGAGTTGGAAACCAGATGGTTTCCCATGTTGCGGAAGGCCTCCATATTGGCGGGCGCGGGCGTGGGCACGCTCAGTAGACTGCGAACCCGTCTCGAGCGGCGTAAACGGTTAGGGCTTTAGAAGCGCGGGTTGAAGAGAATGGCCCGATCTTGATCTTCCCGCGGCGTCAATGACATTTGTATCACGCCGTCACCACAAATCCACACCCCTCCAAAAGACTCGCTAGATCCCTGACTGCGTGGAGAAGGCGAGGTCGTTCATGTGCCGGGGCAAAGGGAGGAGGAAGTGAACGAGTGGATGTTGGATGGGCTGGGAGGTTAGAGAGACAAGCGAAGCAGTTAACAGAGTCTGATCCAGTTGGGAGCGTCTGTCAGTCGGTGCAGTTCAAGTTGCAGTCAGTTCAAGTTCTCGCTGCTCGCTTCTGACTAAGTAGTCCGTCGTGCGGCGAATTTCGACTCCACCTTCAAGTTCGATCGACGCCCAAAAAAATGGAAATGCAGGCAACTTGACATGAACTTCACCAACTGCAAACAGACTCGGAGACCGGAATTCATTAATTAAATCAACTGATCCCTTTGTTTGAGCTGACTCCCGTCACACGCACCCTCTTGCTCTCTACGTCCTCATCAATCCTGATACTCAGTGCTCCTCTTCCTGCCTCTGTCTCCCGCCATGCTGCGGCGACAGGCCCGCGAGAGGCGAGACTACATCTATCGTCGCGCCCTCCAGCTGCGAGATGCTCGCATTGCAGAAAAGCGCTCGCTGTTGAAAAAGTCCCTGGCGAGCGGGAAGCCTCTTGATCCCTCCGTCGCCAACGACAAGGCTCTGCGCAAAGACTTCAAGTACGACGAGTCGCTCGACCCCGAGGCGGCCGCCGTCCAAGAATCCATCGACGATGAATATTCCATGCTTTCTGGTCTTGCAGACCCGAGACCCCTAGTCACCACCTCTCGCAGCCCGTCGACCCGTCTGGCTACCTTTTCTAAAGAAGTCCGGCTTCTCCTCCCGACCGCGATCCGGCTGAATCGTGGTAACCTGATCCTCCCCAACCTGCTGGCCAGTGCCAAAGCCGCCGCCTTGACCGACATCGTCCTCCTCCACGAGCATCGAGGAACACCGACAGCCATGACAATCTCCCATCTGCCACACGGTCCCACGGCGTCTTTCTCTCTTCACAATGTTGTTTTAAGAGCCGACATTCCTGACGCCGCAAGAGGCACCGTCTCCGAGTCGTATCCGCATCTGATCTTTGAAGGATTTACGACGAGGTTGGGCAAGAGAGTGGTTCAGATCCTCAAACACCTCTTCCCGCCACGCGATGGCCCTCACAAGGTCGGGAATAGGGTGGTCACATTCAAGAATGTGGACGACAGCATTGAGGTCCGGCACCACGTTTTTGTCCAGACAGGCTACCGTGATGTCGAGTTGGCCGAGGTCGGACCCAGGATGACCATGAGATGCTTTGAGATAAAAGGAGGCACGCTGGAAAAGGATTCTGGGGGCGAGGTGGAATGGGCTTTGACACAGTACACGCGGACAGGACGGAAGAAGAATTACTTATGAAGAGAGTAGGTCGCCGATTGAATCTGCCACAATCGTGCCATATATCAGCATGATTCTCCCTCCAAGCTTCAGCAGATTGTGCTCGCTCATTCACTTTGATTTCGAATTGATCAGCCGGCTATCCATGGCTGTCTCCCAGTCAGCGCCCGACGCCCCTTTGGATTCCAGATTCGATAAGCCTGTCCAGCTACAGCGCACTCTATCGCCGCACCTGGCCCATGTCAGCAGCACTCCATCACCATCCGCCATCTGGAGTCTTCGCCCGGGCGTCGATTCCTCCTGTCGCTGCCATGTGCGATGTGTTCATGACTACCGTCACACTTGGTAGTAGCTTTTCCTCCCCAACTGCACATGCACCCTCTTCCTTCAGCTTTGCCTTCAATGGGCCCCAAAACTCCCATCTGCGGTCGGTAGCTCCGTCCTCGCCTTTGGAGTCGTCCGGGCTGGTCTGTGAGCGTTGCGCGGCAGTTTCGCGATCTTCCCAGTCGACCCCGACTCGCTTCTTGAAGAACTTGCGGAACATGTCCCATGCAAAGTCGAACGTGCTTCCGGGCGGCGCAAGCATCTGGACGTGTCGTTGGCCGGGTCGGGTGTAGATGAAATAGCAGGCGTACGACTTGAATTTCGGCCGCTGCGGTTTGGCGCCCGCAGCATTCTCGGCGGATTTGCTCGCAAGTGCGGGATCGTATTCGAAAAGCTGTAATGCCTGAGCCCATGGATCGGGAATATGAACACGAAGTGCCGGGTTGGAGGGTCGGAGAGCTCGGGGAAGAGAACTTGCAACAACCGGGTAACGAGAATAGGCAGATTGCTCGGGGAAGTAATACAGAGGCACGGGACAAGGGGGCAGACTGGCTCTGGATCCCCAAATATCCAGTCCTTCAAATGCAGTACTCTTGCCAGGTCCCGACGACGCATACTTTTCCTCTATGCCCGAAGGCAAAGAGTCGTCCGAGATCTTGCGACGGCGATCGGGGTTTTCAGGGAACATCGGATAGTATGTGGTATGGTGGCAGCCAAATGAAGGTGCATAACGCACCTTGAGACGGTGTTTTTCCAGCCGGTGTTTCAAGATATCCTTTCGCACCAGGGTGACGAGAAACACCGTTCCGTTGTTGTCCACAAATGGGCGGTAGCCGACTGCCCCGGGAAAACCTGTCAGTGTCTTTGGTAAAAAAGCTGTTGAGGGACAGCACTTACGGACACCTATGTCCTTCTCAAACTCGGCGCATGCGGCGTCGAACTCTTTGCCTGTGACTGGTCAGCCCTGTCAAATGGCATACTATTTCACCTCGATCTGTGTGACATTGTCACATTATCGCAGGCAGAACAAGCGATTTATACAGGGGTAAAAGGCCATAGAAATACCAGAAATCTCAATCTGTTCGTCTTTGTTCAGAACGACGTCTTCTTCCTCCACATCTGCCATGTTCGCTTTGTCCATTTTCTTGCCGATCTTTCTCTTCTTTGCCTGCTGCTTGTCGCTTGGTTTGCCTCTCTTCACCTGCGCTGCTCTGTGTCCGGCTGTACGTTTCTCGTCTGCTGTATTCTTTGCCGGGTTGTCGGCGCTATCGTCAGCAGCAGCGGCGGCCTTCCTTTTCCGGGTGGTTTTCGTCTTGACCGTGGGAAGTTTCCGCTGCTCGAATGCGTACTGTGCTGTCTCGAGTGGCCGCTTCGACTTGCCGAGCAGACTGTCTTCCAACCACTCAAGTCGGACAATTTGGACGGTGCGGAGGCGACGTGCTTCTCGCACTGCAGAAACAGATCGGTGAGTGGTTATGATAGAAGAGCAGCAGTGGGTTCAACTCTGGGATTGATGCAACAGATAGCACGGCAAACAAATCGGCTGTCCTGGGCACACTGCTGGACAGATCGAGTGACTTTTAAAGTGCAAAAGTGTAGGAAGTGCAGGGGGTGACAGTGAATGGATCAGAGATCGGTAATAAGAGGAGTTATGAATAAATACATGCAACTAGCAGCGCAGCCGTAGCGTCTGGCCTGCACAATACAGGACAGATCGATAGGAGCACAAGATCGGTAGCGCATAGATCGGTAGAAGGCAGAGATCGGTAGGGGCATAAATATGTACTTGGGTCCAACAATAGCAATCAAGCCATCTGCCTGCTCAAACAGCAAGGGGCAGCAAACGACACTGTTTGTCCACACCACATCTGAGCTTGCCAGGAAACAAGCAATCGACAACTCACCTAGCGGATGATATCTCTTCCAAGCCTTCTGTGAAGCGAGCAGGTGCGTCACATTCGCCGACATGTCCTTGGAGAAGATCCCGCCATTATGCTCGATCCATCCTTTGATCTTGTCGTTCTTGTCCCCAGGGAAGTCGTTGGTTGACGCAATGCAGAGGTTTCGAAGTGTCTTTCCCATGGTTGCAGGGGGTGATTCAAATAATGATACGCTAAGAGAAAGGCTGAAGTAACAAATGACAGATAAATGATGATGCTTGGAGCAAGGATCCGTAGGAATATTGACGTCGATAAAAGAGATTCCTAGAGCCTGAAATATCAAAATGAGATGAGTGATGCCATCGTGAGTGATGCTGATACCTACGTCCTGCGAAGTTCAAGTGACATGACACCAAAAGACGCCCGGCGGAGTGAAAAGGATACGTGGACGTGGAGGAAGTGACGATGATGACCAAAGGGAGGAAGATGAGGAAAGAAAGAGCGGGGAAAGCAAAGCCGAAGACAATCCTGCTGGAGGGTATATCTTGATCGAGCACAGGACGCAAAGTGGAGGGCAAAATGAGATATAGGAGACAAATGGAGTAAGGGTCGTTCTCTCGAAAGATGGTGCTAGATGCAGACCCGATATCAGCATATAAAAACTGATGCACAAATGATTGTTCGGATGCTGTGGCGGACTTGGGTATTCCTGGCAGGAAGATGCAGAAGTAGTTCCAATGGCGGGTATCAATTCCAGCATACTGTTCTCTATCGACTTTTGACTGCCTCAACAAATGCTTTGATCTTGGTGAGATCTTGCTGCCCACCAGACTCGACACCGCTGCTGACATCAACCCCAGCAATGTTTGAAATAGATTGACCAAAGCCATCCAGGACACTGTTGACGTTCTCCGGAGTGAGTCCGCCAGCAAACATGACTTTCAGCCCAGGGTCTTTGTCAAAAAGGGACTTCACCTCGTCTGAGTTCAGTTGTTGACCGACTCCTCCTGCCCCTGAATCTAGCAGTGGTAGCGCATGATACCCTCGGCTGGAGAGGCCCTGTTCAGCAGGAGAAAATCGGCGGAACACTGGAACCGGGATATTGCGAGCATATTCGATAGGTTCAGAGCCGTGGAGTTGAACCACATCAAGGCCAAGTTTGTGCACTTGTTCAATTATATGTTCAAGAGGGGCATCTTGAAAGACACCAACCAATTGTGCGCGATCCGGTCTCGCCAGCAATCTTGACGAATGTTCGAAAAAGTCCGACGCACCAACCTCGGACGACGTTGGCAGCCTTGTGGCAGGTCTAGGGGTTGTTTTGACAGCCGTTGCTATTTCCAGAGCAACATCATCTGAGACATATCTTTTCCGACCAGGGACCAGAATGATCCCCACAAAGTCCGCCCCTGCTGTTATGGCGGTTTTGGCGGCTTCGGGTGTTCGTGTGCCGCAAATCTTGACCAGTAGCTGGGATCTTGATTTTTGCCTCGGTTTGACATCAGGATCTCCAACCAACCTGGCAATGAAGTCCACAGTATTGGTGGCTCGCATTAGAGCCTCGCCAACCAAAACCGCTTTCACTCCGTCTTTTCGATAAGCTTGGACATCCTGGGGTCCGGAGATGCCACTTAAGGCGCAAACAATGGTCGACTCGGGAACAAGATCCATTAAGCGACTGGTGGTCCCGAGATCAACTTCGAAGTTTGTGAGATTACGGTTGTTGACTCCAATAACCTGTGAGCCTAGGTCAACCGCAATCTTCATTTCCTCAGGTGTGTTGACCTCAACGAGAGGTTCCATTCCGAGGGAACGCGAATAATGGTAGAGTCGAGTCAGGGTCTCCACGTCAAGCATCTTGACGATCAGCAAGACTGTGTCGGCCCCCGCCAACCGGGCCTCTAAGATTTGGTACTCTTCAAAAATGAACTCTTTTCGTAGAACGGCGGGCCGATTGGGCATGGAGTCCAGGCTCTGCCGAACAGCCCTCAGGTCGTCCAGGCTTCCCTTGAACCACTCAGGCTCGGTCAGAACAGAAATAACGCTAGCTCCAGCAGTTGCGTATTTTCGAGCTTGTGCTGGAGCACACGTGCCGAGAGAAATGTTGCCTTTAGAAGGAGACGCTCGCTTGATCTCAGCCAACAGGGCCAGAGGATACGCGGATTGCCGAAGCCTTTCCGGAAACGAAATCTTAGGCGGAGCCAGACCTAGATCGTAGGCAGCCTGGAGATCCTCAGGACGCTGTGACGGGATGAGCTTCTGAGCTGCAACCGCTTTCCGGCGATGAGCGTAAATCCGGTCGAGTATGGATTCCTTCTTAGCCGGCGCATTGCCATTGGTGGTTACCGAGCTCCGTTTCTCGTGGCCAGCAACGTGCGGGTTGTCAGACCATTTGCCGCCGGACATGGTGAGGAAGTTCTTGAACATAACCCGCCCATTCTCGGTCAAGATACTTTCGGGGTGGAACTGGACGCCTTCAATCACATATTCCTTATGTCGGACTCCCATGATAACACCCTTGCCGCCGTCAGGGCCCTTGGCGATCCAGGAGGAGACCTCCAACGTCTCTGGCAGAGTTGGATGTGTTCCAGCGAGGGAGTGGTATCTCGTCACCGGCAGATCTTGTGGCAATGAGGTGTAACACCCTTTGCCATCGTGCCTCAGCGGAGATGTCTTGCCATGTAAGATTTCGCCAGTCACGTCTACCTTTCCCCCAAAGACGGATATGATGCACTGCTGCCCCATGCACACACCCATTATAGGAATCTTGCCGGCAAAGTATTTGATGGCGTCCTTGCTTATTCCCGCATCTGTGTCTGGATGACCTGGTCCGGGGCTAATGACCAATTGTGTCGGGTTCTTCGCAATCAGTTCATCGAGGGTGACCTTATCGTTGCGGTAGACTGTGACGGTTGCGCCCTCCAATACCAAATATTGGTAGACGTTCCATGTGAACGAGTCATAGTTGTCGATCAGGACGAGGTTGCTGGCGGTAGGCAGTTTCTCGGCGGGTGTCGGCTGGTAAGGAGAGTGATCGACGAGAGCAGAGGGCGCCATTGCAGCCAGAACAGGGCACTTCCTCGTCATTGCAGACAGAGGAGGGATTTCCAATGGGCCGGAGGGAAGAGTCACTGGCAGAGGCCGAATTGGATTGAGGCAATAGACGCATATGACGCTAGGCCCGATCCGGTAAGTGTTGCAGCCTCGGCCAGCAACAAACACGCCAAGGCTGAATCCCTCAACGGCGGAGCATTCACACTGCAAAATGTCGCGACGCGCCTGAACTTCAAGTTCCTGTTGACGGCAGCGAATGTCCATGTCGGCCGTTTTCTCGCGCGCGACCTCTGTAAAACATCAATAATGTCTTGACAAGGTCAACCATTCTCTCAGTCATGGCGCCAGGGTCCCTGAGCCCAGTGTATCTCCCAGACTTGGGAAAATGTCTCGCTGGCGAGCTTCTGCTCCCGTACGGTTGATTCCCTCACCCGCCAAAGCGGCTGGCATGCTAACATCTTTGTTAGTTCTTGGGACGATTTGTTGGAGGCCTTGCTATCCCACCACGAGACCAGGTCGGGTCTCGCAGTTGAGATACTTTCAGGCGATCGTCCGAAGAAGGTCTTGTCTCAACTATTTCCCACATTTCCCCCGCCATCGCCTTCTTCGAAAACCACATTTGATTCAGTAACCTCCGCGATCACCGCTTCCTCAAGTCCGCTCTACAGCATCGACGACCTCAAGACGGATGCTTTGTGGCTGAGCAAGCAAGTCAACTTGGATGAACTAGAGTCTTTGCGGTTGACCGTGCTGGAATGGCAATACCGACCAGAATCAAGATTGAAACAGGGCTATTCGGAGGCCGAACTCGCCAGCCTCCGTGAGGCCTTAGGCTCAGACTATGTTCACAAAACGTTTCGGGGCGATCAGGGCTCTGCCGCAAGAGACGACAAGGGCTTCGAGCAACAGGCTTCCCGTCAGGCCAGGCTGCTGTGTCGGTACATGCGGGAACAAGCCGTCGCACTGCAGACCAGAAGATCTCTACTGGATGCGAGTCTACTTCCGGAGACCAAGATTGTTCCCCTATGCAAGATGCAGGATTTGGCTGCTGGCATTCCCCAAAATACAGACTCTTCTTTGGCCGATGACATTGACGCTGGGACCAGAGAGATCCAACAACGACTGCAGAGGTTACAGAACCCCCAGCAGTGGGACCTGGACGAGTCTCTAACAGTCGTGCTCAAAGACATGTCCGATACGACTAGCTTGGAAAGTATCATCACAATCCTAGAGATCATCCTGCTCAGAGTTAGGAATTCAAAGGCCACGCCGACCTCACATACCCTCTTGCTGTGGTTGCAACTAATGGTATCAGTGGGGTTTTTCGCATCGTTCACTTCCGAAAACCCTGCGCAAGTAGCTGTAATCCAGCGGATTCAGTCGGTAGGATCTCTTGTTACACTCGCACTTTTCGACCTGGCCTCCTCCATTGCAGTTTTGAACGAAACTGCGCTATCCAATCAATCCAAGCGCCCAAGCCGAGAAGAGCAGTACTTTTTTGACGCCGATGCTGTGCATGAGATTCATCAGCTCCTTGTCTCTCAAGCCGAAGCCGGGATTGTGCAAGTTGGTCCAGCCATCCTGGCATGGGCGATTGTCATTCACCAGATCCGATTGCTTGCCGTTGCTGTGCGAGAAGCGCGGGATGGTCGGCCCCAGAAATCCATCGAGACGGTGGCGACCTTTGATGCTGCCACCGGTCGACGAGGCTCCACAGGCAGCATTGCTTCCATCCAACAAAGCATCTTTGAGGAACTCCTGGAGAAGGTCACTCCTGCTAACAGTAACGATGATGCTTCGAGCGTACTGCTCAGCTTGGCTATTGATCGATGTCAAGTGTTCGACTATATTGGGTATCTCAGCATGTCACCTTCTGATGCGTCCACTCTACTCTCTGCGTATCAACTACAGACCTTGCAAGAGCTTGTCACTGTGTCCCACTCGTTTCTGGGTTACACGCCTGATTTGGTGTCGGCGCAATTGTCCTTGTTGGGGACCGATCCTGATGATAACGACAATGGCCGGCAACGACCATACGACCCTGCGGTCGAATTCGCAGACGATGAATCACTGCTACAGGGTTTCTACGATGTTTCTGCAGCCCGTTTCCCTTATGAGTGTCTGCCTTTTTTGCGCTTTTCCCGGGCCCTGGCGAAAACTCAGCTCTTCAATGATGAAGGAACGCAATACGTCGAACATCGTCTCAGAAAGCTCACCTCGTTTACGCAGGCTGCCATCAAAGGGGTTGAATATCGGACGATCCGCGAGGACGAGATTGGCAACTTGGTCGCCTTAAATAAGCCGGTCAATACGCTTGACTTGACGCAGCAGAGGTTACTGACCTATACGCATCAAGGATCCGATTCGACATCCATCATCCCAGCAGATGCAGAAGGAGAACTCATATCGGATCCCGACGCGACGCCTAAAGTGATTCGCTGGCAATATGAGTATTCAGGCTTAGCTTACTTGGGACAACTCTTGGAGTTACAGTACATGGGTCTGTTACCGCCAGCCTTGTCACCATTTGAGGAGCCTGCAGCCGTGGTGTCGGAGATCATTGGTCTGTTGACGGTTTTGTTGTCGACCGTCCTCAAAAGTGCCTCAGATGGGCGGAGCCACAAACAAGTACGAGATCATTGCAACAGCATTTTGGATGAGGCTAGTAGACATCTCAACCCGGATGCTGACATCGTCACGTACATCTTTGAGATTCTTGAGCAGGAACTACAGTCGTTCCGTCGTCGCTCCATTTCCAGCTTCGACCTACGGATTCTGCTTTCCTGCTTGGATTTTGTCATTGTTTTGACAGACATCCGACCACACACCATCTGGACAAGCCTCAACAACACAAGCCTCCTCGGCCGTCAATCCTCGGTCACAGTTATTCCTGGAATTGTGACGGCCGTGGAGATTCCATCGCGCACTTTTGATTTCTTGGAGAGATGTGCTCGCTTGTACGGAGCCTTGGTGCGTCTCTGCCTTACGGATCGCGAAGAAAGTTTGACGATAAATGCGTTACCTAAATCCAGAAGACGATCCGTGATACCTCTGGGATGGAAGATCCAAGGTCCGATCTTGTTGAGCACCACAGAAACCATGTTCAATGTCTTCCAGGAGATATCTGACTGGTCTTTTGAGTCACCAGCACAACAGCTGCGCATCGGCAGCTTAATTACCGAAACATTCTGCGACATCCTTCGTTTTGCCTTTGACATCGGCAGTCCGTCGGATTCTCCGTCAGGGCCAACCGCAGTCTTCACAGAGCCGGCACGAGTACTCATTTCATCGTTCCGAGCTACCGGCTCTGACCATGTCCCCGTCGACCCCATACTCCGTGCCTTCTTCGTTGCTGGTACATCACCACAGTCTGCTCCTCTTCCTGCAGAATATTTCGAGCGTCATCTCGACAAATTGCTAGCGCTAGCCACACTGATAACACGGTATGGTGAATTTCAGAGCCTGCCGCCTTCGTCCGCAGAAGTGCATGTTTTCAACGCTGTGCCAGCATTAGTCCGGCTCCTCCATGTCCGGCCAAAGGTCAGAGTCCACTGCTTGAGGTTGATTAGGACGATCATCTCGTATGTTGGTCAACATCAGCCGTCATCTCTGCTTGGCCATCTCGGGTCTGCCTCCTGTATTGACTTTCTCCATCTACTGAGACACATTGATCAAGCATCACAGTCAAGCGAGGAGCGCGCCGAGCTCTGGAAGGTTTTGACCTCTCTGGTTTCAGGTTCTCAGCAATGGCTGGCCATGGTGATCCTGACCGGCGCCGCTCCAGATAGCTCCAGAAAAACAACCACAGAGCAAGCAGCATCCAAGTCTTTGCGTGGGAAGAACTTCCTCCAGCTAGTGATTGATGAACTCAGCCACATTGAATCCCTCCCGCAGCAAGTGGCCGTAGCAATGCTCAAGTTCCTCCTGGAGGCACAGCAGAACTGGCATTGGGTGACGAGCAACATCGATTCTTCGCGCGACTTCTTCAGCAGGATTGTCTCGTACACAACACATGAGGACGGTGGCCGCAGTGATGAAGTGGAACTCGCATATCACAAGTTGATTGCAACACTGGTCACAGATCTTTCCAACACCCAACTGCACCATGCAAAGGCATCAAGGAACCTCAACGCGATCAAAACCTTCATTCCTCTGATCAATTGGTTGACGTCGCACGGCGTGGAAGTCTCCAGCTATAATACATCTCTTCATGCCAATTTGCGGAGGAATTTTTCTGCCAAATACAACGGCTTGTCAGTCGCGAACATCAAACGGACAGGGTTTACCGAAACGCAATATGGCACGAACTTCTACTATGACCTTAATTTCGCCAACAAGCTCTTTGTCGATGATACATATTGGCATGGAGGCGGCGGCAGATCTAGTACTCAATCATTTTCAGCCGAGTTTCGACGAGCGAATGCGAATCTATCTCTGGTGGATTCGGAGTTGAAACTCTTGCTTAGCGTTGAACGTCTGTGCATCGACCATTGCAAGTTCTTCGTTCAAGATCGCGAGATCCAGAAGACAATGGCTCACATTGTAAGAAGTTGCCTGCAGGCCAACTGCCAGATATATCCTGCGGAAACCATCTTCGACACGCTTTTCCAGACACGCGCAGATTTGGCGATGGCGTTGCTCACCGAGCTCGTGGCAGTTGGTGCCAGAGGCTCGGACTTTGTTGGCTTGTTAGATCCCGCATGGGATGCTGTCCGGTTCCGTAATGGCTCCTACGAGAAAGCCATCAGCAATGATGACCTCGCCTACTGGCGGTCGACGCTGTACATCCTCTTGATGGCCATTTCATTTCATGTCAACAAGAAACGCCGGGCAACCAATATTCCCGGCACCAGCACCGCCGTCGTGACTCTAGACCCTTCCAACGCGACATTCCTGGAAATCATGTCCCAAATCGTTGCAGAGGGTTTCAAATCAGCAGTAACAGCCCTCCAAGATCAAAACGAAAGAAAAGTGAAGAATAATCTGGAGGAAGACTCCTCCCATATCGGATTACGCGATATGTCTCTGCTATTGACCCTCACACAAACCATTCTGCGGTTGCCGACCATCGCACAATTTTCGGTGGAACTTTCAGAAAGAATGTCTTCGGCTGGCATCGCCTCTTCATGCGTATTGCTCTACAGCTGGTCTCACGTCCTTTCGCGGCCAGAGCCAGACAATGAAGCGCGCTACGCGCTGTTCGCCGTCCAGATGCTGGCGTCTTTGTCCTCTCTTCCACGCCTTGCAGAGGATTTTGCCATCGAAGGCGTGCTGGGCCGCATCCTGACATCGAAAACGACCGAGTCATTGCAACGTGCCCCCGGTGGTGTCTCCCACGTCGACCCTAGACCCACGTGTGGGGTGCTCTACAAGATCTGGGCTACGGGTTTCTTGCCGATTTGCCTGAACCTTCTACACGCGGTTGGTGGTGCCATTGCTTCAGAAATTTCGTCCTTCTTGAACCAATTCCCAAATCAACTTGTGCGGGCAAGCACGAGTTTTATGCACAGTCCCCAGGCCAGAGCGAACGGGACGGATGTTCTTACACTCACAGTCGCCAGCGAGGCAGCCACTCTTGCGTTGCTTTCACGTATCCTTGCATCATATCGTGAGGCTGGAGCCTCGGCAGCCGTGGACCCACTCACGATACTGCCATTGAATGGATATGACGAGCACCGAAAAGCCGTTGCCGAGGATATTCGAGATATACTAGCCTTGAAGCCGGACGCTCGGAAAGATATGACTATTCCGACTGATCCAAGGGAGCTCGCCTTGCAGAACTCTAAAGACGGTGACAAACTAGATGGCAGGATTGTGAAGGAATTGAAAATGGCGTTGTCTGCTCTGGGTCAGGATGATGAGAAGAATGAGGATGAAAAGTAAAATTGTGGCTCTTGGGCCAATTGGCAATAGGAAGAGCAGTTCGAAATGAGCAAGCGCCTTGTACTCATGATACCAACGACTCTGCATGGAAATGTTCCGTCTCCATTCTACGGGTCTTTCATGCACAATCAATTTGATGCCGAAGATGCTCCAAGGTCAGGCCCACCGCGTTTTCCTGCTCCTCACCGATAACAGAGTCGTATTTCCTTCCGTGGGCTACTGTTGGTGGCCTACTACCGAGCTGATGTTCCAAGCATATTTGCTGGACGACGACATCGTTCTGGAGCGACCTGCAACTTGGGCTTATTTGTGCAAATGCAGCTCCATTTTGTTTCACGCCTGAGCTATGCCTTTTCCACCTTTAGCGGCGGTCACGACATCTTGCCGTCTCTTCCGGCTGTCCTCTGCAAAGTCATGTTTTCTTCCCCTCCGATCGACAACGGCGCGACGTTCTCTAGCCTCATCTCGAAATTAGCGCGTCTATGGACTCGTCAATGCCATTGTTTTACGGAGTGTCTTCCGGTTGTGCGTCTGAATGAATCTATGGAAGCAACGGGAAGCTGTCCTGGTAGAGCAATGAAGGGATACAACAAGTTTTATGATGGCTTTTACGTGAGATTTTCCCACTACGAAGACGATCTACTCGTAGTAGTTCTGCACCTTCAGTCCTTTGAACTCGAAGGACGTACCCTCGCGCTTCTCTACCACGTCCTTGTAATGGACATCCTTGACACGCGCCCGGACATACTCGGTGCCCGTTGGGACTGGCCTGTTGGGGTCCTTGTCCTCCTCCCTGAGCAGACCCAGCCGCTCCAGCAGCGGTGACGGAACGGTTCTCATAGGAGTGTTGTCGCCTGGTCTGACGAAGTACAACAATCCAAGCCGCGGGACATTGATCTGGTCCTTCGGCGGAGTCACAACTCTATGGACCGTCGATTTGATGAATCCTGGCGCAGAGAAGTCAGAGTGGCTTTGTTCATGGTTCGGTAGCGGATGATACATACCATTGGTAAGGAAAGTCAAGGTGTCGGCCGCATTACATGTGATGCCCCCCTCGACCGGCTTGACCCATTTCCACTGGCCTTCGGGAGTCCGAATCTGCAGACCAGCAATGTGCTGGGAGAAGAGCAGGGTCAAACTGCCGAAATCCGTGTGACCGCCCTTGGTGTAGCCTTGGGCGCGATCCCATTCGTCCTGGGTGCGCACATTGTAGATCATATAGCGCAGGTGGTCGTCGGAGACTTGGTCATAGTCGTGCGCGTTGAGAAGATAGTCCTCGGGCAGCTCGAGGATGATGGAAATGAGAATCAACAACTTGCGGATCACCTTGTCGAAGACCTCACGGTGGAAGCTGGCGATTTCGTCGTAGTGGTCCCGCACGATGTCGTGCTTGGGAACATGCGACAGCGCCGGAATGTCCTTTGGGATGTTGAGCTGAGACGCGAGAGTCAGTGTGTGGCATATCAACTTTCAGAGGAACCTTCACCCACCATTTCAACGTTGTCCTTGACGCCGGTGTCGCCGATCCATCGCGAGTTCTCCCGGTAGCCAAAGTATTCGCCTTGGGCAAAGTTGCAAGGGAACTTTCGCTTCTCCTCGAGCGGCTGCTTGAAAAATGTGTTGCCTATGCTGAACTGACGGAGGACCTTTTCGTCGTCCAGGCCCGTGTTGACCACGACCCAGAACCCAACGCGGGTCACGGCGTCATACAGCTGTTTGGCCAGTTCTTGCTTGCCGCCGGGCTCGTCGAAGCGAGAGAGATCGATCTTGGCCAGCGGCGCCCAGTCCAGGTCTTCAGAAGTAGGAGCTGGTCGGGTCCATGGCTTGACCAGAATCCGGCTCGTGTCTGCCACGGGCTCTTGAATAGCGACTGGTGCCATGGTCAGATCTAGATCAAGAGAGACAAAAAGATCTCCCAGGGTCCTAAGGTTCAAGGGTGTGTGAGCTGGACGATACACTCCCACTCACCATATGCCAGATGCAGTACACATCTCCCTTTTATATAAACAAGCGACGATCTAGTGCGGGGTTTGGCAGAAGCTTTGGTATCGAGTATTCGGCTATATCAACATATGCAACCCTGTCAAAGACCCTGAACGTGGGTTCGGTTGGTGGTGCATCTCCATGTCTGGATATTGCGTGCTTTCACCCCAATGCGACGTGCTCCTGGGAGATAACACCAACCATACACATCAATTTTATTCACGGTTACATTTCCGCTTCTCTTGATCATCGCCCCCATCTCTCCCTGCAGTGGTTAGAGTGCGTGGGATGCATGATTGTTGCCCTATCAAGACAAGTTACTTCTGTTCGTGCCCTGTGCCTCCGGAGCGACGCGTCCTGGCATTATCGCCGCCGTCCTTCTCATTAGGGAGAACGCTATGTCTATGCTATACTCTCGAGGGGCATATTGTGGAGCTGGAGTATCCTAGCAAGTCGGTCCAGGTGAGTCCAGGAGTCGTCCGGCAGGCGAATACTTGCTTGACGCCTTCGCAGCAATCAATGTCGTGATGAAACTGCTCGGACATCAAACCGAGGGATACCTGGTATATATGGGATGGAAAATGGGCATATCCCTCTATTCTCTCCGGTCGACAGCCACTTTGTTGTGGTTGTGGTAAGTCGGATACATCGTCCCTGCTCCTTGCTTCTTTCCCTGCCCGACCGCCTCTAGCCTTTCAAGATGGGCATCGAAAAGAGCTTGAGTGAAACACTCACAACCACGGTCGCTGTGTCGCCGGGCAGTGACAAGAGTGTGATCACCGACACCGACACGGACCGGGACTTTGTCATCGACCCGGTGGTCGAGAAAAGGGCACTGCGCAAGGTTGACTACTGGCTGGTCGGGTTTTACTCGATTGTGTACATCTTTCGAGTCATCGATTCGTCCAACTACTCGAACGCGGCCATCATCAATCTGGAAAACGGAACGGGCATCAAGAAAGAACTTCATCTGGACCCGAGTCAGTGGGCGTGGACGCTGTCCATCTTCTCGTACAGCTACTTGATCTTCGAACCAAGCAACACGGTTCTCCTCAAATTCTTCCGGCCGTCGCGATGGATGTTCATCCTCATCCTCTTCTGGGGCATCTGCGCCTGCTCTTCCGCAGCAACCCAGAGCTTCCAGGGCATGATGTGTGTGCGCTTCGCCATCGGCCTGGCCGAGGCTGGCTTCTACCCTGCCGTGCTGTACCACATGGCTTTCTTCTACAGGCCGACCGAGATGCCATGGCGGATCGCCCTTTTCTACGCGTTTGGCCAGTTGTCGAGTGCACTCAGCGGCCTATTGGCATTTGCCATCAGCTTCATGGACGGACTCGGCGGCCTTGCTGGATGGCGGTGGCTGTTCTTGCTGGAAGGCCTGCCCGCCATTCTCTTGTCATTCGTCGCTCTCTTCGGTCTCCCGGATTACCCTCACACGACCAGGTTGCTCACACCGGAAGAGCGTGACACCATCGTCCAGCGACTCTCGTCGACGGCGCCGTCTGGCAAAACAGGCAACTGGGACTGGCACGCGTTGAAGAAGCTTTTCAAAGACCCCACTGTCTACACATTCTGTGTTTATTGGATCGCCCATGGAATCGGTGGCTTTGGAGTCGGCTATGCGTTGCCCACCGTTATCTACCAGCTCGGATTCACCACGACCGCCAAATCCCAATTGATGAATATTGTATGTCCTTCCCCGTTTTCGAGTCCAACTTCTGAACATGACATTTGCTGACCATTGCTGTCATTGTAGCCGCCCTACGTGGCATGTTTCATTCTTTTGAACACTCTCGGATGGCTGATTACCAAGAAGTGGATCCGACCATGGACGACTGCTGTTGCCAGTAAGTACACTCCGCATACTTTGTTCGTTCGTCTCTGAACCAGCAATCTCTGGCTTTCTGACGCTAACAACGAATTTGTTCCCAACAGTCGAAAGCACCACAATCATCTGCTACATCATCCTCATTACAGTCCACAACCCCGTGGTCAAGTACTTGGCTCTGATTGTGGCCGTGTCGTGTGCTGGCTCAGCATATCCCGTCATCTGGCCGGAGCGGATCCGCGCCCTCGAAGGCACCGTCTCGGCCGGCATTGGCATCGGACTCACCAACGCCATGGCCCAGTTCAGCGGCATTGTCGGCCCCCACGTCTACAGCACCATTTACGGGCCGACTTATCGCACGTCGTATACCGTTTGTCTGAGCCTTCTGCTGGTGTCCATCTCCGCCATCCTGCTGTCTTGGCTACTCGTTTGGCGAAAGGACCGCAGAATCAAGTCGCTAGGACTGGATGAGCTAAAGTAAACGAGCAATGGATACATTGGTGCCGGGCATGATCCGCCACCCAACAAGACATGGCCAGCTGAAGCGCTGCCTCGACGAGCGATCTGCAGGGTCGACCAGACAAACAATCAAAAGATAAGACAAAACAATCCATTGAACCCATTCGTTGAACGGGCAAAAGAAGAACATCCTCGCATAACTACAAGAACTCTGCTTGTCAGGTGAGAGGGTGATGTGCTAGGCACAAGGAAGAGCGACCCGTTTATAGACTGACGAGGTATGCCATTGGGCTGTAACAAATAGACCAAAAGCAATCTTTTATCCTGACATACATTGTGACCATGTATGCTCTTGCACATGTAGATCCATTGGTGGTGTTCTGCCATTCTGCCATACCCAATAATCATTGCCCGCGTCTCTTTGATGCATTTCATATAAATTCAATTTCTCTTTCCAAGCAATTGTATATGCGCAATGGAAAAATAACAAAAAGCCGCGGTGCTGTCACAGCCCAGTGGTCAAGAAAGAGCCCTCGCACATTCCACACATGGCGTAGGAATAGGGTTCGATACTGTAGGACAAACAAAACACCCTGTCCAAAATTTAGTCCTGCATTTGGCGATTTCATCACAGCTTGGCCCCTTGTCTCCTTAACCTTTCCCTTGCCTGATCCCTCAATTGCCTGCGCAAGATCTTGCCGGATGGGTTCTTGGGGATGGCATCGAGGAACTCGACACCACCGGCCAGCCTCTTGTAGCGGACTACCTTGGTAGCGACAAAGTCTGCGACTTCCTCGGCCGTCAGTTTGGCGCCTCGCTCACCGACCTGACGGACAATAAAGGCACGAGGCTTCTCGTCGCCGTCTTCGGTCGGCATACCGATGACGGCGGCGTCGGCGATGCCGGGGTGTTCGAGAAGTAAGGCCTCGAGCTCCGCAGGGGCGACCTGGTTGCCCTTGACTTTGATGAGTTCCTTTTTCCGATCGACAATAAAGAACATCCCCTCGTCGTCGACGTAGGCAATGTCGCCTGTTTTCAGCCAGCCGTCCGGCGTCAGTGTCTCAGCCGTCGCTTTGGGATTGTTCCAGTAGCCTTTCATGATGTTGGGTCCTCGACACCACAGCTCGCCCACGGCCGAGGGGCCCCGCTCGGTGATCTCGCGCGTGCCGTCCTCGGTCATGATCTTGGCTTCGCAGTTGGCGTTGGGCTCGCCGACGGAATGGTTGGTGGACGTCAATCTCGGGTCCCAACCTAGTAATGAACAGGTACATCTATGTTGGCAAAAGGTCAGTCTTGACTCTTGAATCGACCAAAAGCATACAAACAAAAACAAGCCAGAAGAGAAGTGACTTACTCGGTCATGCCCCATCCTTGCTTGAAGTTGAATTGATTGCCTAACCGCCGCTCGACCTGTTCGCTAATGTCCCTGCCCAGAGGTGCGGCTCCTGACCCGGCTGATTCGACAGAAGTCAAGTCGTACTGGTCGACCGCCGGGTGTTTAGCGAGGAGAACGGCAATGGGCGGAACCAGGGCGAGTTCGGTGATGCGAAATCTCTGCACATACTCGAGGGACTTGATCAGGTCGAACTTGGACATGATGTAGACTGGAATCTCGCGGTGGAAGCCGCCAGCCACGAAGCGGGTCTGTCCATAGGCGTGGTACAAGGGAAGGAAACAGAGCCAGGATGCACGCGCGATGCGGGCTTCAGCGTCAGGCCATAGCGTTGCAAGATGAGCCACTTGGATCGTGTTGGCAATGTAGTTTTTGTGCGTGATTTCCACGCCTTTGGGCACACCTGTGGTTCCGCTGCTGTAGTTGAGGGCAATCGTCGTGTCGGACTCCCCTGGTCCAGTCAGGTCGTCCCATTGGAACCCCCTGGCGTCCTGCTCCGGAGCAATCAGCTCGCTCCAGTATCGACATCCCTTCAAGCCGCGGGTTTCTGTTTGTGCATCGTAGATGTTGGCGTTGTAGACGAACACGCGCTCGGAAGGGTCCAGCCCGGCCAATCTGGCTGCTTCGATGCCTGTGTCTATGGAGCCGTCGGCGCAGAGCAGGTAAGTGGCGCCGCTATCCTTCAACTGGTGGGCCAGTTCACGCGCCACAAACGTGGGATTGGCACCGGTGAAGATGCCGCCTGCACACACGACGCCCATGAAAACCACGGGCACGAAGAGGTCATTGCCACTGTAGAGTAGGACACGGTCGCCCTTCCGGTAGTGTTTGGACCTGTGTAGCCCTAACGCGAACCGTTGGGCCCATAACCGAAACTGGTCGCGTGTGAGATAGTGAGTGTCCGGGCGAGCAGCGTCGATGAAACTCCGTTTCGACCCTAGGGGATGATCTGGAGACTCGAAGAGGAAGGTCTGTAAGGAGCAATCCGGCACGGGGACTGTCCAACGGGATTTGTAGGGCATGTTGAACAGCAACCACGAACTTAGGGAACGGTTTCGGCCACCAATCCGGTACAACGAGCGCAAGTCACGGTCTCAGGACCCTCGACCTAGGACGACAGCAGAGAATAGGATCTGTACACCGTCTCAATTGGAATGAGAATCACAGGCACTGGCTGGAAAGGAAGAAATCAGAAACAAACACCATACTAGTACCTTATATGCCATGGTTCAGTGGCCGAGGCACACTGCTGAACGCCACGAGCATAGATTCGGTCAGCAAGGCCACCACCTTGAAACCACCAACGGTATGCCAGGCTACAGCGCTTCATCTGCCGCACAAAAAGGAGACTGGCGCGACACAACTGAGCACCCCGGTTGTAGACCATTGAAAGCGCGGGGATGCCCAGAGATGCCGCGGCTCATCAGGCTGCGCACGTGACACAAGTCAAGGCTGCTGCTTACTCAGTGCTGACAAATACTGTAAATTGTAGAGCCAAATGCATGGCAGCCTTGTTTGGACATACCACAGAATTAAATGGCCTCTATATAAGTCAGAGGGTATATATGTGGCTGTATTTTTACCCGCATTTCGCTCATCAACCCGAGTGAGTATTAAACCCAGCCGTCTCTCGTTGTCTCGTGAATCAGTCTTCTTCGCGCGTAGCACCGGGCGCCAGCTCATATTTGTCGTACAGCTGTCCCGGGTCGCGGCCCAATCGTCCAGCACTGCTCCTCAGCTTGCCTCTCCGAGCATCCAACAAGGGAGAAATCCACTGATCGTCGACTGTCCCACCCATCATCTTGTCACCCTTTCGCAAGTACGTGGTTGCACCGAGGAGAGTGGGTTGGAAGTTGACGTAGATGGCCTCCCAATGCTTGCGATCCACCTCGAAAATCTCATGGTTGATGCCGATGTGGTCGTTTTGCTTGATCGTCTTGTTCCACCAGTCCCAGGCCTCGCGGTGCAGAGGACTGTACGCATACTTGTGGATGTCTTCGGTGGACCGCCAGTAGCTCAGGAAGAGGAACTCGGTGGCGCCATTCTTGTCCTGGTTGGTCCAGTTTGAACCTCCATAGAATCCATTCTCGATGGCCGTATCGTCCAAATTCGAGATCATGCCGGTCAAAAAGCCGCTGATAGTATTCATGTTGGGAGAGAAGATGCCTAGAGGATGATTGGCTTTGGCACCCAGAAGGAAAACCACAACCTTTTCCTCTGCTGCGTCCTCATGGAAGTTGCCGTCCTCGTCGGGGATTTGTGGGGAGACTCGGTGCAACAAGGCTCCTTCGAGCATGGGGTTCTTCTTCCAGCCCCAAGTGACAGCCATTGCATCGAACACCCGTGCACCGAGCATGAGGATCAACGGAATGGTGGCATACAGTCGAGGAACAATAAAGACGACAATGGACTGGAGAAGAGCGCCCAAAAGGAGCCAAGTTGAGAGCGAGAAGTTTTCTCGGAGAGCCTGTATGACGATCAATATCATGTTTTTTTGGGTCGTTCATGTATACAAGAGTACCAACTTACATAGGCGAACTGCCTGCTCGCACTTGGCCATCGTGACTGTGATTTTGGTCGCTCGGCCGACGGGGGCAAGACGCTTTTGAATGTCATTGGTGTAGATTGAGGGTTAGTTCTTCCGAGCAGTAGGGGGGATTGTCAATGTATTAATGTATATGTGTACTGTGTTGTAATAGAGACTGGACTGGAGTTGATCGGGGACATGGACCTGGAGCACCCCCCTTGTCTTTAAGTATACAGCTTGCTCCCATGTTTCTTGATCCTCTCCACGGCCGAAGGCTTGGTGGAATAAGAGCCGTACGTAAGGTAAAGCATGCGAGACTGGACGGGCACTCTCCGAAAGCGAGTCGGACTGGAGGTGGTGCCGACTAGTAGACGAGACATGTCCAAACAAGCTTCAGTGACAACAAAGGTCTCTCGAGGGGATCTCGAGTCTGGGCGTCTGCGGCCGTACTCCTGGCAAATGACGTCTCTAGGCGCAAAAGAGTGTTCAGGCTTCCGAGTCTAAACATCGCATGGACGCGAATACGAGCGGCGAGGCTGCTGGAATGGCGACTCTGGATTGGAAGAGACACTGCGCACGGTGAAGGCTAGAAGTCAAACCACTTGAGTTAGCTACTAGTGACTAGCTATCTACCAGTTGTAGATAGTAGTGGGAGTCGTGAAGGCCCCCTCGGCCGTAAGATGCGGATGGACGTTGGAGAGTCGTAGAATGGAGGCGGAGGAACTTTGCCCGGGGTTGATGTCAGTAGCAGGCGCTTCGAAGCCACCACTGGAGGCACCAGCTTTACTAATGACCCGTCTCGAGCAGACACCAAAAGTTCTCCCTGCCTACCAGGCTAGGTATCTACAGCAGATCCTGGGTAGGCATGTATTATGTAGCAAGGCATAGCGAAGGCGGTGCTGGCAGGTAAGGTCCCCTTCAAGTTGCAGTTTCGCACTGTAGGTAGGTACCTCTTCTCTACCCCCAGACTTCAACTGACCGTGCCGGCACGCTCGGACTGCTGGCGAATCAAACTTGAACACAACTGGAACTAATCTGAGACAGCAGCCGTTGCGTTCAAGTGAATAGGTACTGACACCACTCACACGGCACGTCCGACACTTGGTTCTATACTGTAGCCAACCTGGATTGCGCGTACTCTTTTTCATCACAACAAGCCAGTGAACAAGTCAATTGTAGGTGGTGCAAATCTATCCGCGCGATTCCGGGGTATCTGGTCTATCTCTGGGCAGCCGGTCTGGTCTGGATCATGATCTTCTCTCTTCCCAGCCTTTGCCTGAATACACCATGTCTAAATACTCTAGGCTCCAGCTTTATGCCTCCTGACTTAACCCAACAATCAATATAAACGCCAGGACCCCTTTCAAGCATGCTTTTCAATGCAATCAATGCTCTTCCAATTCTCTTGGTCTACGCCTCGACCTAGGACGCAGCAGGCTTTGGCGATTTCGCCGGTGGCACTCCCAGGCCGTTGCGGTTGCGGAAGAACATGACACCGGCTTCCTCGCCGGTGGTGCCTTCAATGGGTTCAACCCACTGGCACATCCGCATGGATTTCCACATGCTCTTCAGGAAGCCAATCGCACCGCCCTCGGTATCGCTGCGATAGTGCCGACCCATGACCTTCTTGATGGCTTCGCTGGCTTCGTCCGCGTGGTAAAAGGGAATGGTGCTGACATAGTGGTGGAGGACATGGGTTTCGATGATTCCGTGGAACAACTGCCGTCCAATGAAGCCGAACTCGCGGTCAATCGTTGCGGCTGCGCCTCGAGTGTAGGTCCAGGTGGTGGGAGTGTAATGGGGCAACGATGGGTCGGTGTGTTGCAAGAAGGTGATCGCCACTGGAGTTCAATGTCAGTGAAACAGAACCAGCAAGAAATCTAGAAAAATGACTTACCCAACCAGTGGTTCACCCACAGATATGGTGCCAGATACCACACAAACAAATTGGCAAAGCCGTACGTCTTGCCAACCCAGAAGAGAATGCTGCCCATAATCAAAAGACCAAGGTCACTGAGCACAATCAACTTGGCATCCTTCTGCTCGTACAGTGGGCTGGATGGGTTAAAGTGGTTCACACCACCGCCGAAGCCGTTGTGCTTTCCGATACCACGGCCTTCACGCTGACCTTGGTGCTTGTTGTGGCCGGTGACATTGGTCAACAGATACATAGGCCAGCCTCCCAGTTGTTGACTGATCAGATGGTACGCAGTGGCAATGGGAGTCTCCTCAGTCAGCTCGTCAATCTGATGGAGCAGATATCCCCTCTTGGAAGCATACTCCTCCTTGGTCGGTGGGACAAAGACCATGTCACGTTCCAAATGCCCGGTCGCCTTGTGGTGTTTGCCATGAGAGATTTTCCACGAGAAATACGGCACCAGCAGAGCCGAGTGGCAGATCCAGCCCACGGTATCGTTCAACACCTTGCTGGTCGAGAAGGACTGATGGCCACACTCATGGGCCAGCACCCAGACTCCGGTACCGAACAGACCCTGGATCACGGTGTACAAGAACCACAGTGCACCTCGGACGGCGGTGGAAGGAATGTATTCCGGAGTGACGAAGCGGTTGAAGAGGTAGAAGGTGGTGGCCAGACAGGCTACATCTCGGGCCACATAGTACAGCCCGGTGACGGCTGAACGCTCGAAGCAGTGCTTGGGAATGGCTCTGTGGATGTCACCGATGGTGTAGTCTGGAATCTCAAATGGATTGCCATAGCTGTCCACCAGCTGCTTTTTTTCGGGCGCCTGCTTTTCTTTTGGAGCGGCGTCCTCGGAGGCCAGAGAGGACAATGAGGTCGACGAGGGCGAGGACCGGGGGCTGTCGAGAGGAGAGATGTTGGCAGACGAGACTGGCGTGGAATCGCTGGACATCATGCGGCGAAGGACTGCCTCGGAAGGCAACGCAGTCGAAGTCATGGTCGATAGAGAGGGAACGACCTGGCGAAGGGGGCGAGTGGTGAGTACAGGTATTTTGTTGGGACCGAACTCGGAGGCAGGACCGTATACGGCGAGTCGAGCAAGGAGCGTCGTAAACAAACACGGCGAACCAGGACAACGAGAAGGGATCAGAGAGTGAGAACAGAACAGAACCTGAAGCACCACACCACACTGCACGAGAAGAAGGGAATTAGAGAAAGCAGGTGCAGGAAGCTCCTTGAAAATATAGCAGGACGGCGGGTGGCATGCAGGTGGTCGCCGTCTCAAGCATTGGGATTGAGGAGAATGCGGTGGTGGATCTGGCTTCTGCACCGCACTGTGGTTCGCAGGGGCCCAGGGCAAAAAAAAAATTGGGCAGCCC
This sequence comes from Exophiala dermatitidis NIH/UT8656, assembly GCF_000230625.1. Lineage (NCBI taxonomy): Eukaryota > Fungi > Ascomycota > Eurotiomycetes > Chaetothyriales > Herpotrichiellaceae > Exophiala > Exophiala dermatitidis. The sequence continues at coordinate 109,554 of NW_008751654.1, forward strand.
ACTGCACCGAGCGAACCTCAACAGATGCCCACGCTGTGGCTCTGGCAGTCACTACGAGGGTTGTTAGGGGACCAGCACTAAATTCAGGGCCGCCTCTGCCCTGCCAGTGTCCACTGCAGCCCGCCGGCAAGCCAGAGCACGCCCTGCACTGTTAGGCCCTAGTGCGTAGTAGGCGTAGTCCGGGACCCTGGATTTTCGCTCGGCCTGGCGATGATGGGGGCCCAGCTTCAGGTGGAACTGGAAAAGGGCTTCAGAAGGACCAGCCACAGCGTCTGGGCTTTCTCCCCGAAGATCTGCCCCTGAGCATCTCCAACCACGCCCCCAGCTGATACCCGCGTAACGATCCAGACGATTGGTGCTGATAATACATTGTACAACTATATTGTGATACTACTAGTAAATCGCGTATAGCTTCTCCAGCAGCATGATGATGCGCAAGTCATCGAGTCATCAAGTACACTTAGTTGTATAATCGGTGATTTTAGGCCTATCACCTGAGATGCGGGAATTTTAGCAGGCAATCTTCCCTGGCCGCCGTTTCACGGTCAGGCAACGTACCCAACAAACCTCTGGGCACAACAAAAGCAGTCATCGCACTGCAATTACTGTTGTACTACTGAAAAGACACTGTTGCCGTTTGTCAGTCCGTCGCCCCACGGACTGGCATCATGTTATGGCCTTCTTTTCTTGACCGTTCTTTGCTGGAGTCATGGTCTCGCCCGGCTTGGGGTCTCACCGCATCCACGTCGTGTCCGGTTTTTGGCCGTGACTGCGTCGATCGGTGAAGTGACCCATTCAAAGCCTAGCGATTCGCCGAAGCTCCAGTCTCAGCTTGAACCTCAAGTGTCTGCTATTGTTTGATCTCGCTCTAGGTCTGACAAGGCCCAGACGAGGCACATGGTTCCTGTTTGCCTTCAGCTTCTCGTCACCATAGGACCTTGTTCACTGGCCAGCCACTGCACAGCATACAACTGTAATTGACATGTGCAGCCAGCAGAAGCACATGCCGAAAGCTCTGATCCCAGGAAAGCAAACTGCATGGGCAGAAGAGCTCGTTCCGATAGACCTCGGTCGAAGGGGCAAGGAGCTGCGTTCTTTGTATCCCGACGTGTCGTCACAATGCAGAGGTCCGCGTCAGGGGCGTTTACGATCTAAGCAAAGCGTCGGGTCGAGAGCACTGTCAAACCACTGTTGGCACCAGATGGATATTTTCACGAGGGTCGCAGGGGGTGCGGTGAGTGGATGAATCGAAGAATGAACCGAAGCTCCACGTCCTGGCAGATTTTGTTGGGGAAGAGGCGCCTCCAGTGGGAAAGGTCGAAAAGCCCTTCGCCTCCAACCGGCGCAGGCAGGGGCCACACACAGTAGTAGTCGTACTAGTACTGGAAGAGCCTGCGCCCCACTGCATGCGCGGTGAGATCTGGCGTCATTCCAAGCAGCGGCACTGCAAGCTATGACATTCTTGGCTTGGCGTGTGGCTCGTCCCGGCGACCCTGGGAGACACCACACCGGTTAAGGGATAGCCCGGAAGGGTGCCTGCAGATCTACTGCCCCTCCTATCAACGTCTTATCTGATCCGGGATCTCCAGAGTTCAACTGGTCCCTTGGTCAAAAGCGTATTCAAGTATTGTCCTTTTATCGTCGTTTCTACTGTCTATTCGTGCTTGCAATCAGTCGTCCCGCGCCATCATCAGGTATGGCTCCAGATACCTCCACTGTTGTGCTCTGGAGATCCGGCGTCACTAATATACTGCGTCCATATGTCTCGTTGTGCACCTCGCAGGGCACGGTAGTCCACCCGTCTTCGCCACGCCCAGCTGGTTTGTCCATCTTCCGGCATTGGACTGTGACGACCGGTAGGAGAGCATGTCCTAGGTGCTGGGGGAACAGAACGATGGGAATGCGTACAGGCTGATCACCCAGCAGTACCGTTCCTTTCCGTCTGCCTCCAATAAGCCATGATTCCGCAATGGCCGCCACTTCAAAGGCTGCTTCAACTTGCTTTTCAGCTTGGTTTCCCAGGCTCATCACCAATTCAGTCAGGAACGGCTGACCCATTACAGCGATGTCTCTTGACTTCTCTGATTTGTTGACCACAAATGCAGCGCAGACAACCACGGGTTGAGGCGGCACATCCACGTGTAATTTGAGCTGCCGCAGCCGTGCCGACTTCGTGGGAAGCGCAATGGATTTGGGGTTGGAGTGCCATGCTTGGAGCCAATCTTCAATCTCGGCACTTGTCTGCCGGTCAAAGGCACAGAGCACAGCCGGCCAGTCTATGTCCTCAAAGTTCCAGACTTCAACCTCCTGTGTCAGCCCCGCCACTTCCAAGTCTTGTTCGGTCCATGTGGAACGTATTCGGTTCTGTAAATGTGTAGCCAGCAACCTCGCGGCATATGCATGTTTGGTCTTTGAGATTGCTGAAGTCAAGCTCTCTTCCAAGGCAGCCAGCATACTCTCATCCAGCGTTTGAAATCGGACCACCAGGGTCATCCGCTGCGTTGACTTTGGTGCTTCGGCGTGTTTTGGGATGAGACGTACCGTCCAGCTCGCGGGCTGCTTGGGAAAGACCACTAGGGGCTGAGGAAACCCGTGTCCAACCGCGCAAGCATATGCTTCGTTTTCTTCCAACTGACATTCCACCAGATTCAAAGGGACCAAGGTCGCCGGGCTAACCGTGAACCGTGAATAGACATAACCACTTCGGACAACATCTTGAACATTGACAGTAACCGGCAAGATGACGTTGACGACTGCAGTGTCATACAGCGTGAAAACACCTTGCTGAGTCTCATAACTCGCATCAATTCGCAAGACTACTGAGGGTTCTGTTTGGACTTCCGTCGTGTATGGAATTTCAACCTCGGTTGGTGATCCAGATCTCAAGTCATCCACAATGAGTATGAGAGCATCCCCCTCACGTGCGGTGCGTAGAGCAGCCGTATCAGTCTCCCCACCTAGCAGTTGTGAATCGTGGATGTTCAGCCTCAGGCCCGCAGTGGCGGTTTTCAAGCGCAGTTTACATTGCTTCACGTCGTTGTCACCTGGCCGTATGGTGACCAAGAGACGCCGGATCTGTGCCAAATGGATGGACGGAGAAGGTGTTATTTTCACCTCGAGAGATTGAGAAAAGGGATAAACAAGAACTGGGGGAATCGTTGGTTGAGAGTTCGCCGGCTCCATCGAGTCTGTCGGCTCCTCCTCACGAGGCACTGAGAAGTGATGCAAGAATCTCAAGCGGCCGATACGCACTTCAACTTCATGCGGTGTGTACCAGCCATGTGTTGTAACCGAAGTCTCTAGCGAGAGCATGGTCCCGGAAGACTCGATGCAGGAATCACCACGCTGCGCCAAGGTGATAAATCGGGGTTCAACTCCATCCTTGGAGACCAAGCGCAACTTGACATCATGCAGCGATGGCGTCGACGTTTCGGCCAGAGACCTTATGGCCATGGACATGGCAAATCCATCGCGACCCTCAAGTTTGGTTATTGCCCTGGATACGCTTGAAATGTGGAACAGAGTTGTTAGAGGAAGTGTCGTTTCTGCAACTGTTGGAGCTATCATGAACAGACGATCCACATATGTCTGATTTTGAGCAGAGGGCATGGCGGGCAAAGGCTTCGCGCGGCACCGAGAGGCCCAGTACAAGCAAGAAACCAGACATCGAGCGTACTCATTGGTCCTGTCAAGTTTGCAAAGACAATCGGCATACATGCGAAGTAGGTAGCCGTCTCCTGGGCGACATCTGAGCCTCGGTAACGGGCCCAAAAGACCGTGCAAATAGCGGGCAGCGATTGTGTAGTTACCTTGGGAGTACTCCATTTCCGCAAGATTGGTCAAGATCTGCTCGGCAGTCGCCTGACCTTTTGCATCAGCCGCCATTCGATATGCTAGGACTGACAGAAGAGCGTAGAGACTCAGAAATGTTGACTTGGATGATGCTGCTGTCCGTAAAGTCCTCGAACTCAGACCGGCCATCAGCTCTTGCTGTGACCCATGCTGGAAGTCCTCGTCAGCGATAGAGCCCTCTGGATTATTGTCCGAGTGTGACACCCGGTCTGAATCACCATTGGTCTGCACCGTATCTTCTGGCCCACTTGCGTCGCTGGCAGAGCGTTTCATTTCGATGACCCATGGCCGAACACTTTCAAGGGCCTCCAGAGCATGCCGTGCCAGCATCGCCAGTCTCGAGATCCACAATGACAAACGCTCTAACCCCGGATGTGAAGCGGAAGGCCGTCGGGTTTGCGAACCCTCAGACATCAAGGAGCTCCTTTTGCTCAATTCCTGGGGATTCTCACGCGGCTTCGGTCGCAAGCTAACGGCCAACGACATCCTCTGAGCAGGGCCGCCCGCATCACCTTGCGTTAGGGGCTTCGAATCGGCGTCACGAGAAAGTTCAACAGCGTCAAGCGATAAAGATTGAGTACCATACTCCACATCTGTGCCTATGGTTGGGAGAACCTGAGCCATTATTTGCATACATGCACACCATTCCCACGTTGAGACAATATTGCCGGTGACAGTTCTCTGCGAATGCAATTCCTCTGCACTCAGCCCTTCCTGGCCGCCCCAAGCATTGTAGAGTTCCAGGCGAAGGTTGCGGGCGATAAGGTTGATAGCCTGGATTGCGCGTTCCGTGAGGTCAGCAACCACATTCATATTGGCAGATGCCGTTGAGTTTGGAGGCTTAGAATCGTCAGACCTGCCCTGCCGGAGCAGAATCTCCATTTGTCGTGTAAAGAGGTACATCCGGAGGTCAAGAGCAGACACTTCATTTGACAGAATGAGCTCTAGATAGTGCTTTCTATCTGTATCGAAAGGGAACAGGTCTCGATCAGCGTTGAGGATGTCTGTTAAACTGAATATCCGGTTTCCATTAGGGGTCGAAACATTTTCAGCATGAGAACTGAGAGCTGCCCTCAATAGGTCCTTGGACTCTTTGGAGAATCTGAGCAGCGAGCCGCTGTCGTCAGGATCAATCCTTTGAGCCTGTTCCTTGACGAGCCCGTCAAGCCCCACAGAGAGCTCATCGTAAATCGCCAGGGCATCATCGAGCAATCCTACGCTCTCGAAACCCTTTGCTAGCCCTTCTTTGAGAATGAAAAAGGTGCAAAAGTTCCAGCCCGGCAGGCTTCGCTGACTGTCCCTTTCCCGTATATCACCCTCGTACTGAGCGACGCGAGCGTCGAAAGAGCGCAAGATGCACACTTTGAGGCTCTCGACCAGATCTTGCCACTGTTCTTCGAGCTCAGACGGGGTCAATCCTGTAGGTTTGTCGTTGGCGTCTACAAGCCTCACTTGCGCAACGCGGTTGATGCCTGATTTGGAGCCACTATTGAAGTCGGCCTTCAGCTTGTCCAAAATCGTGGACGGACTCTTGCCTGTCCATTTCGACTTGCTATTGACACTGTCGGTACTCTCTGCCGCTTCTATCGAGAGATGCTTGGACGACTTTGGCTGACGAGCAGCCGGCGTATCGGGCAGCACCACGTGGACAATCAGCCATTCAAAAGCATCATGGTCCTCCTGTCCCTTTCCTGACGACTTGCTGCCGTCACTGGCGCTTGTCTGTGTCTTGACCCATTGGCGGACTTCCTTGCGGGCCTTCTCTTTATATTGCTCCTTATCATCACAACGCAGGAGGTACAGTTTTACATAAGGCGTCTGCCGCAGTCCTGGGATCTGGTGCCTGCGCACGTTGGCTTGCGACCTGCCATCAGTGTCCTCTCGGACGACGGATACATTCAGGGATGCGATTGATCGAAGAGGGCGACTCGGCGACTTCCAATGAAGGTTTCGCAGGGGAGTCCTGCTTGACAAATGAGGTTCGATGATATCGTATAGATTGTGAGGGTCGATGCATTGAACGATCACCTTGGATGTTGAGGGAGACTCCGCCCCATCCATGGTGAAGTGACGAAATAGAAGCAATGGAGGGTTTCGGAGGGAATCATGATGCCACAATATTCGTGGAAATACTGAGTTTAGTGTGCAACGAGGTCATAATCATCAATTAGTTGTTACTGTAGCATGATCAATTTAAGACCTTTGCAGGTCGCCGTCCGGAGGTGTTTACATGTACTTTTCACGTTCGCGTCTTCATCATCTTGAAATGCGTTACAAGGCACTGCACTGCACCCAAGAGCGTCGGCAGAAGTTCGCTTCAATGAGTAGTGATCCCCAGTATCAGGCTAAGCCTTTTTAGGTGGTGAGCTTAATTCGACTTGAACTGTGACGCAGGCACACAACTGTACAACTTCAACATGATCAGTAAATTGTGGTTCAACTGCAGCTTGAACTCGAAGTCCTGCAACCATCTTCGATTCCGCTCGATAATGGCAATCTGGGCCGGTTGTATTACTCTCACATCTACCTATATATCCACGCCATCAAGGTAGATGCATCTTTCCCGGCTACATCTTTGACTGGGCGTGAGTCACGGCGCAACTAGATGCTTCCTGTGCACCCCAGGTTGGTATAACAGTATCATCTCTCATCAGGTACCTTCTTCCTCACTCCACTTCAGCTCTTAAACCTTGATGTCAGCGCATTTGTTTGTGGTCGGAAAAGAAAAGGGGTGTGTCAGCCGGTGATTTCTGTTCGGCGTCCTGTCTCTACTCAGCGTTCCCCAGTTGCCCCCGGCCAATACCCAGTGCATCCTTGCGGGCTGCGAACCCCCTTCTCTCACTAGTATTTTTGTCGAGGGATTCTTCCGTAATGGCACCGTCAAGCCTCTCGGAGACTTTGCGCTCAATCACATCGAGCAAACTCAAGGAGCTCAAAAAACAGGGTGAACAGTATGAAACACAGAAGCGAGAGCTTCTTCTTGCCGCAAAGTCATGTACGAGCGAGCTCGAACGGACCCTCACCTTGCTCGAAGGCGCTTGTCGGATTGATGGGATTCGACTCCCGGACGATAACCTGCCTGAAGCTGACATCCGATGGTCAACCGAGCTTGCTCGCACGCGGCGGAACCAGCAGCTACTCCTCCGTCAAGCCGCAAAAGATCCAGCATTGAGCTCCGAGTTGGTCTTAGACACTCAACATACACTGCTAGAGGACCTTGAAATGAGAAGCATTCGACATGCGCATGCCGACTTGTTTTCGCAGCTCGTGACCGAATGGCTTTCTGGATGCAGTAATCTCAACATCGAGAGTGCTGCACAGGGCGGACTGGAGGAGTCTTCCCCTGAAATTATTGGTCGGAAAGAAATGCACGAACAGCGACAGCAGTGGGAGTCCCTTGTGTTTTCCAAGTCGGAGACTGGCAAGGCCGAAATTCAGCATTACCTCAGCCGTTTATTCCGGTCAGAAAAAATGGTTTCCAATGCCTTTAATGACATTGAGGGTGCTACGCAAGGATTCAGTCTCAATCTCTGGCAAAGGCGTGGGCTGTTTAACCCTGCCAGTGTAGAGACAGCTATCCGTGGAGTCCTCCAGACCGATCTGCTTCCTGAAGACAAGGCAGCCATTCTAACGTCGTTCCGAGACAATAAAGAGGTGCTCCAGGAAGTAGCTGACATCCTCAACATAAGATACGCCTCTCTCGAAAGCTGGCAGTGGACCACCATTGACGGTTCCATCCCAGTCCAGCAACGGCGCCAATTAAACGGACGATATTGTGTCTTCATGGACGAGGATGTTCTTGACGCCCTGCTATTGCATGTCATTGGCATGAAGTGGGCAGTTCACTTCAAGAAGTGTTTCACCGGTTGCTTTAGGTCAGCGGCGTGGGAGAGACCGTCCAGAACAATTCCCAAGAACGATCTTTTCCGAAGAGAGTATTTTCTGGGTATGAATGCCACTTCACAGGAAACTGTTGCGAAGATACGGCGAAAACAGTATGAAGAAGACTTTTTGTTGACACAGCTACCCATAAACGAGGCAGAAGGTGTTCGGGGTTATGGAGAGGAGGACGACAACACGACCGCGCCGGGCAGGAAGAGCCCGGCCGAAATCAAGCAAACCCTTCTGCACCTTGTCGTTACGGAAGCCCTGGTTGCTCGCCATCTGCATCCAGACACGCCTCATGCTATTGTTCGGTCGGATTTCCAGTGGTTCGGGCCCTCTCTTCCTCATGGCACCATCTTTGCCGTCCTTGAGTTCTTTGGCGTCAGTGATGACTGGCTGGCCTTCTTCAGGAAGTTCCTCCAAGCTCCATTACGGTTCGCCCAAGATGGTCCACATGGACAATCGCAGGTTCGGCAGCGAGGTGTTCCTATGTCACATGCCCTGAGTGACGTCTTCGGAGAAGTTGTCCTTTTCGTGATGGATTTCGCCGTCAACAAAGCCAGTCAAAGCTACCTCTACCGTCTTCATGACGATTTCTGGCTATGGGGAACAGAAGATGTGTGTCTTCGTGGCTGGCAAGCGATGACGGCCTTTGCTTCCGTCATGGGCATCGAGTTTAATAGTGAAAAGACAGGCACCGTGGTATGGAAGGGTGGTGCCGATGCAATGACAAAACAGAGTTCCAAAGGTGTCTCCACACCAGAACTGGGCAAACATGACAAGTCCGTCTCTTCCGACAAGCTGTCCCTTCCTAAAGGTGCAGTTCGCTGGGGCTTTCTTCGCCTGGATGCTGCTAGTGTACGGTTTGTGATCGACCAGAGCATGGTTGACGACCACATCGAAAAGCTGAAGCGGCAGTTATCTCATTGTACATCGGTCTTCTCGTGGATTCAAGCATACAATGCGTACATGGCTCGGTTCTTCAGCAATAACTTTGGCCAACCATGCAATGCTTTTGGGCAAGAGCATGTTGACAGTATGATTGACACTATGGTCAGGATCCAGAAAACCATTTTCCCTGACGGTTCAGTGACGGATTACCTCGCGAAGCTGGTAAAAGAGAAATACGGCATGACGGACATCCCGGATGGGGTCTGGTATTGGCCAGTTCGACTGGGTGGGCTGGAGCTTCGCAACCCACTGGTGCCGTTACACTCCATGCGAGAAACAATGCGGCGGCTTCCTGAGGAGATCTTAAAAAGGGGTCTGGAGGCCGACGAAAACGCATACAATGCTGCGAAACTGAAGTTCGAGCAGGATGGAAGACGGGGTTATGCTGACCATAGGGGCTCGTCCGTGCCCATCGACGTCGGGGATGAATTCATGTCCAAAGGAGAGTACTTACAGTACCGAGAGGAGCATTCGATCCATCTGGGCACGGCTTACCAAAAGCTTCTCAAGATACCGCAGCAATATCACATGCGGCAGACCCAGCAGCTGAATTCGTGGCTCCAAGATCTTGACGATATCGATACAGACTCCTCGGCGTCTCCACCCACGATATGCAAGCCGTGGACATCCATGGATCCCTATTGGAAATGGATCCTTGCCGTATACGGACCTCAGATTTTGAAAAAGTATGGCAGTGTCCAAATTGTGAATGCTGCCCAAGTGCCCATGGGTATGATATCGGTGATGAAGGCGAACAAAGTCAGATGGCAGGGCTGAAAATATAAACCAAAGAGACCTAGGTATGTAGACATGGTGAACACGACTATTTAGAAGAATATCAGTATTTTTGCTGTAGACTATCGAGTTTTTCTATTCGCGTTGAGAATCAGTCCAACTTCTGGTCGAACAAATATATTGTTACGGAGCGTGTAAGTCACCATAAGAGTCAGTGTGTTAATTAGAGGTCCATGATTCACAGGGATAAGTGCTTAGAATTCAAGTGGTTGAAGCGTATCCCCAGTCGATCATGGTGGACCTGTAGATGGCAATATTTCTGTGAATATTATTCACCGAATCTTCCTCTCTATCCTCCACCCTTTACGTTCTCGACCACGCCAACAACCTACTTCACAGGGACACACCCCTTCTCAAAGATCTCACGCAGTCTGTTAGAATAGACTGGTACTATGGCGGATGCCGCCCAGTGGCCGAGCCCACCATGCACGACCAGTCTGGGCCGTGGTCGTCTACTCCTAATAGTAGCTCCATCATGACGAGCGTGTTCTTAAGCCTGTCGAGCATTACGCCGCTTGATGAGTCTACAGCCCAACAAGATCCAGCGAGACAAAGGTTCTTAGGACCAGAAATCTATCAGCCGCCCAGCGCCTTGAACAGACTTTCCCCTTCGGATGCCGAACATGCGCGCAATGTCTTTCTGACGCTCCAAGTGCTTTTCCCGCACGAGCTGCTGCCGGCGCTGGATATACTTGACCGCGGCCTCGTGACCAGGCTTACACTACGCCCCGAGAGTGCCGAAGAAGTCGAGCACCCTTTACCAAAGGAAAGCCCAGATGTTGGAGGTCCGTGGGAGGTGTACTATGTTCAATCGTCGTCGGCCGTAACCTCGTCGAATTCAGGCCGGCGCGGCCGCGGAGGCTCATCAATCTCGAGATCTTCTTACTATTCTTCTCGCCGACGTGATGCGACCTCCACGTTCTACGAGGTCCGGCTGGACAGCTGGAACTGCAGTTGTCCGGCCTTCAGTGTCTCGGCGTTTCAGGGACTCAATGTGGGTGGTCATGACTCGGACCAGTTTGAGGAACAACCACAAGCCGACATCGATACTACCGACCAAACCCACGACTGGATGTTCGGCGGCCTGGCGACCAATCCCTCCTCTCGTTCAGCGCCTTCTTGCAAACACATCCTGGCTGCGGTGCTGGCAAAGGCCGCCCCTAAGCTCTTTAGTTCCGCCGTCACGTCCCGGGAAGTCAGCAAGGAGGAACTCGCTGCATGGGGCGCAGGTTGGGGCGAGTTCGGCGCACGATAAGAGCTCCTGGGTTAACGGGTGGCTACAGCACAGTACATGTCATCATGTCCGCGTGCAGCCTTTGCCTACTAGTAGAAAGAGGACCAGACTCGAGAACTTGAAGGACGAACGTTTTGCAGGAATCTTATCCCCCGCTGGACCCCGTTATCTTGTGGCAGGACTGGCAGGTTCCATTGGAATCCTACATAGCAAGAATAGGACAAAATTCCTAAAGAGCTTCCAATGAGCCGTTAGCGAGTAAGACGAGTGCACTCGGTATGGGGGTAAATGAGCAACGGCCACGAGAGATATAGTCTGGCCACGGAAACTTCTTTCATCCAGTGACAGACAGAAGCCGCATCCAAATTCTATGACCACTTCATGTGACCTCGATGCCATATTGTACATTGAACCAGCCTGCTGATGTGACACGATGATGTATGTACTTCCTCAAGCCATTGCGCAGGATCTCCCGCTCAAACGCCATGCTAAATGCCTGAATGCAATCCTCAGTTCGAGTCTGCTGCATTATCTAGCCTTTCTTCTTGTCCTTGCCCTTTCCGTTGTCTTCTGTAGCTTTCTTCTCGCCGTTGACTGCACCATTGGCCAACTTCTTGTCATCCTTGTGTTTATCCCCCTCCTTCTTCTCCGCCTCGTCCTTCTTGGCTTCCTTTTCTTCCTGCTGCTGCCTGTTTTGGTTCTTGTTATCGATTAGATCGTGGAATGCGGTGATGGCGCGAACGAGGGAGCTGAGATAGATTGTCATAAGCTGGTCGTTCACTTTAACCGTCATGGCACGGGCCAGTTCACTGTTTTCGACTTGATTCGCGCCATGCGGCTTGGAAGCGGGAGGCACGGTCAAGTTGGGGAGAAGATTGAATATGTCTTGCAGGTTACCGAGAATAGCATGGTTGATAGGTAATTCGCCATCGAGCACCTTTTGGAGGTAGGCGCCGATGTCTCTGAGTCGCAGATGAAGACCTTGTAGGGACTGTAATTGCTGGGTGATTCTGGAGGACAAGGTTCCAACGGCCACATCCCGGATGTCTCTTAGAAGATGCTCCACTCCGATCTCTTCGGCTTCTTCGGCCTCGATGATGGAAGGCGTATGCACAAAGGTTTTGGTGGTGGTCGTGCCGTCATCTTTGATCTCCTCAATAGCAAAATAAGCGTCGGTCGGCACGCCAACTTCTTTGGGCTGTACATCCACGATGACAAGCAGCGGGTTGGGGGTATATCTTTTGAAGAGCTCGTTGATCTCCAGGTCGGACGCTCGCAACTTTGGACCCGAATGATACCAGCCTATTAACTTCTCCCGGGCATTGACCTTTTTGAACATCTCCCGCATCGATTCGACATAGTTGTGATCCAAAAACCATACTGAAGGGTCTTTTTCGTCTTCTTCAAACGGCACTGGACATTGTCAGCTGCGCCAGGGATACTTGGCAGCTATGAGACCTACCTGCGAAACAGTTCGATACCCGGACATTCTTCCCATCATTTTGCCCCAAGAGAACTCCCACTACTCGCTTCCGGGTACCTTTGGCTGATCGACCATAGTGGTCGGCAACAGACAGAAGCACCAAAGGGGCAACTGAAACCTGTCTGCTTACTAGAGATAAGGTTTCTGCGGTTGTTGCGGGCATGGCGGCTGAGTATGAGATGAGGTGGAAGGACTGGAGGAATGAGCAGGAGAAAGCTGGGACAAGAGCCTCAGCTGCGGGAACGGAGGGAAGAGGTTCGAGACACTCGGAGGGTATGCGAACGGAGAAGGAGACAGACTGCAGAGTTCTGGTTCAAGGTAAATACCTAGTTGTCGGATTGGTGAGCGGTGGTGTTGAACATGAACATGCTACGGTAGATCTCGACTTGCAGGCTGGCAAGCGACGCGCCTCATCATCCGCCGCACGTATTTGCACTTGAAAAGATAGAGTCGCGCCGTAGCCTTGGCATTGAAATGGTACCAGCAACTGCAGGTTGCGCCGTAATATGCCGCTTCAAGGAGTCTGAGGTACACTGGACTGGGATATGGCCCGCCGTAACCCTGCTTGTGCAGTTGCCCCTAGTATGGCTCTACAACTGTAGACGGGCGCCCTATTTCTGGCGACAGCAATCATTTCAACGTCGTGAAATCATTAAGATTCGAAGTGAAGTTCATCAGACTTGCCCTCCAATTATTCCTCGTTAAGGGATTCAGATTATACTCATTCCAGTTACGAAACCCGAAAGAGCCCCGTATCAGTATTTATTTGTTACTACCTCCCCGTGTCGTCTCGGGATTGTGTAATTGCGCGTCGACTGCCTTCCTTGGATGTGGTAGCCGTTTCTCAGGCTCCCTCTCCGGAATAGAACCCTAATTCCCCGTTACCCGTTAAGACCATTGTAAGCCTCTAAGGTATCTTGCCACCGAAAGTTGATAGGGCAGAAGTTTGAATGAATCACACTGTGTGGTGGTAAAGCGATATCATTGCCATTGTAGTGTGCACTGTCATGAACATGTTGCGGTCACCGACAAAGGGTGATACTAGTAGATCGTCGCATCAATACAACTACATTATTGTATCGGCATAGACTCGGGCAAACTGCATGCAAGGCTGGGCCAACGGACGATCCAGTTACAGCGACGAAGATGAACCGGAAGAGGCTGGCGAGGCTGAAAGGGGGCAGAGGAGTTGGAGACTGTTGTGCGGGAAAACGAGGAGAGCAACCAGAGCTCAGCAAACGCGTGGGCGGCTCATCAGTCAGGCAGCTCAACTCGGGCTTGAACTTGAAAGAAACGTGACTTCTTGGCGCTTGGGGGACAGCAGTCGGTGGCAGCTCCCGGCGGTGCCCTTTTGCGGCCACAAATTGGCACTCGGCCAGTTCGGTAGAGCGGAGAGTAACAGAGCTGCCCACTATTCCTAGGGCTCCAGTCCCATCTTTATACCACTCAACTTGAAGTACCTTGCCTTGCCTAGGTTCTCCTGCTGTGGCTACTGCTTCTAGAGTGTTGCGACCAATTCCTGGTTTGTTTTGCTTCAAGTTCTCTCTCCTCTCACATCAACTAAACCTCGTCCCAACCTTCCCTCCTCTTCCCCGACCTTGGTCAGGTCCGGAACTCATACCTGTCAGCAACCATGGCCCCGATTACCGAGGAGAAGATCGATGATCTCAAGGACCTTGTCCATAAGCTCGAGAGCCGAGTGCACGAACTCGAACGCAGACTGGAGGGCGGCGGGAAGAAACCCTCGGTGGTAGAGTCCATGCGCATGATCCTCATCGGACCCCCAGGCGCAGGTGCGTTCCCGCGGTAGCAGCATTGTGGACGCGTCAACTGATTTGTACTCGACAGGCAAGGGAACTCAAGCTCCTCGGATCAAGGAACGGTACTGTGTCTGCCATTTGGTATGGAATCATGGAACTAGAACCTTTCGGGACATGCAATTAATACCGAGCAGGCTACTGGCGACATGCTCCGCGCCCAGGTTGCGAAGAAGACTCCCCTCGGACGAGAAGCCAAGAAGATCATGGATCAAGGTGGACTGGTCAGTGACGATATCATGATCAACATGATCAAGAATGAGCTCGACACGAACAAAGAGTGCGAGAATGGGTAAGTTGCGTGTTCTGGGACTCCATGTCCGTCCTCGCTAACAATGCGCGTAGCTTCATCCTCGATGGCTTCCCCCGAACGGTCGCTCAAGCCGAAGGCCTCGATGTCATGCTCGATCGTGAAAACAAGCCCCTCAAACACGCCATTGAACTCCAAATTGATGATGGCCTCCTTGTCTCTCGGATCACTGGTCGATTGATCCATCCTGCCTCGGGCCGAACGTACCACAAAGTTTTCAACCCTCCCAAGGAGCCCATGAAGGACGATGTCACTGGCGAGCCATTGATCCAAAGAACCGATGACAATGCTGAGACTCTTAAGAAGAGATTGGCCACTTACCACCAACAGACGGCTCCTGTTGTCGGTTACTACAAGGCCAAGGGTATCTGGGCTGGAATTGATGCCAGCCAGGACCCCGAGCATGTGTGGAAGAGCATCCTGGGCGTTTTCGGCGACTCGAAGCCCTCCACATCCAGCAACATCTTGAGCAAGATTGGATTGCGGTAAATGAGACGATGTTGCAGACTTCTGGGAGGGAGCTGCCGAAAAGTGATTGTTATTGCACATTTCCCGCCATACCATGACGCCGAAATCGCTACTGGGATGAAACTACGGACAGACTCAACGTTCTCGAGTTATGTTAGCGAATCTGTACAAGACCACGAATTTGGGGACCAGGTTTCTTTCTTGGTCAGGTGAACGAAAATGCGCAACACGTCCTGTACTTGAGTACATAAGATAACTTGCGCCTATCGCGAGAGAAAAACAATGGAATCATAATCAAGAAGACCGATCGTCGAATGGGCTGAGATTTGTTCTCCCGTGAGTAGAGCTTTGCACTACGTAGTTCTCGTATCCAGTTTATTCTTACACAACAGGACTCTTTGGTCCGGCACGAGCGGAGGTGGCTCATGAGGCGTATTTATCGTGCCACACTGATATGCTAATCTGGCAGCCAGCAGCACTGTCGTGCCGTTTCCGCAACGCCTGCCTCAACTTGAAGCACTCTGATAAGAATCGACATCTGACACCTCTGCGAGCATGAGCACGCGCATCCTCCTGGATTACTTGGGTCCATGGCCACCGACAAGCAAGCGTAAGGTAACGGCCGCGTTACAGCCAGGTTTGGCCTCCTTTCATTCGAGAACAGAACCTCAATCTCTCCTCCAGCTTCCAGTTTCAAAGGGTTTCCTCTCCCCATCGTTTCGGAGTCCTTGCTCTCTGACGACCTTCCTATCGGGGCCACGCTCTCTCTGCTCTCGGGCACGACCGACACGTACTGCTCCACCCCAGCTGCCCTGGGCGCCGGCGAGTTTCTCAATGACGACATCCACGTCTTCGGCACGCTCGAGATCGACAAAGCAGTAATAGTGGTTTCCGGGCTCGCCACCAACGACCTTGCTGGGATGCGGCGAGATGAGCTTGGACACGGCGGTGGGCTTGGTGTTTGAGTCAGGGAGGTGTGTGGCGAAGAGAACCTGGATCTCCTCGTCGAGCGCCGATTGCGGCTCGATACGCGGCAGACCCCCGACAAACAGACGCCGGCCCTCGGTCTGAGGTGCCTGCCAATGCGAAGAAGCATCGGTGCGGTTCCAGCGGTCAAAAGTCGGCTTGTAGTCGCCAGCTACAACAAAAAACAGATATGTTTGTCAGTACTAGTACTCACAAGATTCTCTGCTGACAAAAAGAATAGGACCAGGGTTGGTGGGGAGGAAACCGAAATCAAACTTACTTCTCTCCTCTTTCGACTCTCGGCCCCATCCCTGGTCGTAGTTCTTGACGCGGGCTTCTCGACCACCGTTGCCGTTGCCATTGCTGTCACTTTGGCCTTGGCCACGTCTGGCGACGCCAGGACTGACCCTCAGAGCGCGTCCGCGCAAATCCACGCCGCTCAACTCGGCAATTGCCCGCTGCGCCTCCTCGGGACTGTCGACATCAACAAAACAGTAGCTGGGATTGCGGCCTGTGAAAGGGTCGGTCGAAATGGTGACTCCAACCACGTTAAAGCCGTGCTCGGCAAACAAGGCTTCCACATCGCCCTTTTGGATCGTGTAGAGCAGGTTGCCGACATAAAGACGCGTGCCAGGTGTCGCAGATGCATCTGCAGACGTAGAAGAGTTTGTGTTGTTGTTGGAATACGATCCATTGTTGGTCCTGTTGAAGTTGGATCGCATGCGCGGCTGCTGGGACTGGGACTGTGATTGATCCACACGTGGAGTGTCGTCTTTGGCGCGCCAGTTGTTGGATGCCTCGGACCGGTATTGCCTTGGCGGCGGCGACGAGAATTCTTCCGACATGGTGATGACAAGAGTAGTTGAGTTGAGTGGGTTGCTGTAAAAGAGTCGCGACCGATCTATTGATAGTATTCACGCGCAAGAGAATTTCAAGACTTGCTTTGTGAAGTCAAAGTCAGGTTGGGGACTATGTTGTGAACAGGTCCACTACTACTGCGCGAGATGGGTGCCACTGCGATCTAGGAAGAATCGGAGTTTGAGATCCGATAGATGAAAAGGGAGAGATCGAGATGTTGATCTTCCAGTGGTCGTGTGGGTGCCAGTGCCACCAGCCTCGAGCCCTGAGTGGGATTTTTGATGCCAAGGATCTATTAGAGCGGTTTGTGAGTACCTTGGGATACCAAATCGGGCATTTTATTGACATACCGAACCACATTATTACAAGGCCAGTTCAACGTCCTCTCAGATCTCAGCTACTACTACTACCAGCTACAGGGTGCAGTATATGACCAGTCCTTGTATTTGATCGGTTATAGGGGGTCTTTGCCCCTAACGACGAGTATCCAAGGGGTTCCACGAGGGCAATCGAACCACAGATTGAGGGATTGATAGAGGATGAGTACCGAACCAGAGGCGACCACCTCCACACACCTGCTCCCCCCGACATGACATTCCTGCCACGTGCAGCAACCGCAACAGAAGGTAGGAAGAAGAACAGGATCGCAAGCAGCGGCGGCTACAGCGAGTTGACATGGCAGAATCCCTCAAAAAGAGGCGACCTCGCCCAGCTCGGGTCCTGTCACCCTTCACCGGATGCCACCAGACTCCAGGGCAGTTTGATGGAGCGTGTGGAAACTGCAAATGGCGAGACAGGGTCATCCACTATTCCTTTGCCAACATTACCACCACCATCACCGCCGCCCCCGCCACCAAAGTGGCAGGGTCTGCCCTGATCAGAATCTGAAAAGTGGCCGGCAGATGGTGATGGACGCCGCCCAGAAGATTCTGAGCGGAGCGACAGCAGAGGCCAACCCAGTAGCACGCGTAAGGGCCGTCCATTTTCAGGGCCAATGCAATGCATTCGGCAGGTGTCAGACATGAGGATGTGGATTCATCTAATGAAGCCGTCAGATCAAATTGTATTTGCACACTATCCATGCCGTCCTGAAGAGAGTCATTACTAGCCGAACTAATCAGCGCAATAGGTCGTAGAGCTCGAACGATGCAGCCGGCTACCAAGGAGTCGTACCTATTTCGTACTTGACTAACCTAGCCTCTCGACGCTCGAAACACTGGTCACAAACCCAGCAATCGGCCAAGAAGGCTTCTTACGGCTTCCAACTTCAGTCTCTATCATACGCAATTCGAGGAAAACTGTCCCACTGCTCACGCAGATCATCGAGATCAACCATACCAGGCGTGTCGTCCTCCAGGCTTCCCACGAACACCAGGTCATCTCCGTACAGAAAACCATAAAAGTGTCCATGGACACCTTCGTGGCCGTCGAACACCATCGAGCCATTACAAGCTCGTCCAAACTTCAACTGGCCAGTATTGTCGTTTCTTGAGCGCCAGCCAAACGAAACAGGACGACCTTTCGTAATGCCCTCGATACTGGTCATGCGGATGACTCCAGAGTGTGCTCCGATCTGGAAGCTGCCCCAGAGTTCGTCGGTGTAATGGTCGATTTGGAGGGCGAGGGTATGGTAATGATCCAGCTGCGGCGACGATACGTTGTAGACACCGGAGATTTGGACGATATCCGAGTCCGAGTCCCTTGACGGTGAAGGCGACGCATGATCGAAATCGATCGATTCGTAGGGTGGAGGGGCGTCGTCGTCCATGTCACTGTCTGACAGACTGCTTGGGTTCTGGAAGCTGTGTGTGGAGTCGCGCGGGACATTTCGAGTGGCAGGACTTAATGAAAAGGGCTTGCCGCGTCTGGCAGTCTGTATAGGTCTACCAGCTCTCTGCATGGGAGATGATGATGTAACCACGGGACCAGGCTGTGTCGTCGAAGGCTTTATCGTCGTCGCCTTCACGGTTGTCTTGGCCTTGGAAGCAGGCTCTTTGACGACAGCTTTCGCCTTGGGAGTTGCTTTCGACTTCGGTGCGGCGGTGGTCTTCGCTTTGGAGTAGGCAGTTCCCTTTGTCTTGGATGTTGGAGTCGCAGTCGCTTTCTTCTTGGATTCTGCAGCTTGCGTCTTCTGCTTCTTGCTGCCGGCAGCAGATGCAGTAGGGATCCCTACCTCGAGGCTGACGTCGCCGATCTTGAGGGAGATGGTCGTGCTGTTGGCGCCTGTGTGGCTCTCACTGGTCGTGGCCTTTCTCTTTTTGGAGTTTGTTGCAGGACTTTCGGCCAATTTCGAAGCCTTTGAGGCGCTCCCAGCAGCAGCCTTTGCCTTTCTGACAGCTGCAACATACTGTTTCTTCATATCTGCCTCCAGTTGAGAGATATGGGCGGGCACAGCGAGAGAGTCGGAAATGAGAGCCGTCGTCAACCGCACCTTGGCGGTGTTCTTGTCCTTGGTGCGCGGCAGGCCATAATGGATCAACTGGGCTTCGTACCAGTGGGCGACCTGATCTTTTGCAGGGAGCTTGCCTTTCTTCGGGAGAAGAAGGTCCTTGAGCTCGGTGATGGAGGCGCGTGCATGACGCTTGGTCTCTCCGAGGTCCACGAACAGAGTGTCGCGGTAGAGGAACTCGTCTCTCTTGATTTCAGGAGCGGCCATCTTGAATGACGGAGTCCACAGTCCCAGGTCGTGGTCTGGTTGACAGAGACTCCAAGTAAAACTGGAGGGAAATGCACAGCTCCAGGTTGAGGAACTGCGCAGCCAGGGAGTTGAGTGAAGTCCTACTGGTGAAGAAGAGTTTTGTGCGCCGCGCCGCGCAGTGTCCGGTCAATCAGTGCCAGGTTGGGTTGCGCAGCTCCTTGAACTTTGCTCCAGCCCGATCGCCCGCCTTGATACGAACGACGAGGTAAGTTGATGGCGGTCTCCTTTGGCGAGAATGCTCGCTTCAACGATAAAGCTGAGGCGTCCCAGCGTCGCCTCGCTCATCAACGGCTGGAAACCGTCCACCACGTACCTCAGCTCGATGACGAACTTCAAGTTGTAATAAGTACAATATCCGTCGTTGAGGTGGGATGAGACTCGGACTGAAGCAACCATTTTGGCGGGGGGCTGGACGCTGAGTCAGCCTCATACTAATAACCCCACTACCCCTGCCCCTGCCAGCCTTGCGATACCAGTCTCAAGAAGCCACCACTATGACGGACATTGAATATGGCAACGGACGGAATTATATTGAAAGAATGAGATCACGTCCAACCAACTATGGGCCATCGTTTCACTTTTCAACATGACAGATAACACACAACCCTCCCATCATGCCAATTTGAACCATACTATGTCCAATCGTCTAGCACTGGTACTTGAACGTCGGTGAGCGGTCCGTAAACTCTTCCGGCGGCACCACCACTCCTTCTGCACGAGCCTTTTCCTTTGCGGCTTCGCGTCTCGCATATAGAATGCGGACAACGATGAAGATGATGAAAGCAAAGGCAAGGCTTCCTAAAGACCATGAGTGGCCCAGCGTGAATTTCGGAGCCGACTTTGACGCATAAATCTGCCCTGATATGATCCCTCCAAGGTTCGTGAGGGTCAATTGGATACCTATCATCGAATCAAAATCAGAAGACAGACAGAAAAACGATGCTTAGCATAACAAAGTACAGAGATGATATGTCTTACCCAGACTGGCGGCTCTCTTGGCATCAGGAGCAACATTGCCCGACAACCACGCGATATTGCCACCAGTGCAAAGGAAACAAGCGGTGGCAATGAGGTATGTTGCAAAATATTGCACACCGACTGGAACATCGGTGAGGAGGACGGCATAGCCAGCAATGCCGATTGGGGCACACACGACCAACACCAAAAACCGCTTGTGGTACCTGTCTGAAATGACCGCCCCGACAGCATACACAATAGCGCCCCAGAGGTTGACCGGGATGACGAGATATTGGGCCTGCTTGGTGGTATAGTGGAAACCATTCTTCAGGATGATGGGCAGAAAAGTGCCAAAGCCATAGAGGATGGTGACGACAGCGATCTGACTGACTCCATGCAACCACGTCTTGACGTCCTTGTACGCGAGTCGGACGTCCTTCATCTTGTAGTGGCCGTCACCACCACTGTATGACTCGGACAGCTCCGCTCGCACCGCCATAACCTTTTTGTCCTCCTCGTTGAGGAAGTATGCGGTGTGGTAGTCTTTGGGTACAAGGTAGATGCACATGCCGGCCCAGACCAAAGTAATCAGCCCTTCCAGAATATACAGCCATCGCCATCCTGGATAATCTGCAACGCCATCCATGTAGAGGATACCGAATGCGATCAGTCCGCCAAAGGCACCGGAAAGAGCCGAGGCAACTGCAAAATGTTAGAGGACCAGCAAAGAACTGAGTGTGCTAGGACATACTGAATAGGTAGGATATTCGCTGAGCCAGTTCTTCACGTCTGTACCAGTTTGCCAGGAAGAGCGTCATGGAAGGAAACAAACAGCTTGTATAAAGTCAGCATCAAGCATTATAGGAGAGCAGAGTATCAGGCTCACCCTTCAAAGAACCCTAGAAGAAGTCTGCACACGCAAAGGCCGGCGAAGTTCCGCACAAATCCTGAACAGAGACATACAAGACCCCAGCAGAAGGTGATGGCCGGAATGACTCTGTTGAACTGGAGGCGCTTGACATATATAGATGTGGGAAATTCGGCCAACACATAGAAGATGTAGAAAATGGAAACGGCGGTCTGAAAGCGAACGTCAGTAATTGTCTGAAACATTGAGCATGAAGAGCTCAGGCTATGTGGCGTCTTACATTGAGTTGATTGCCCGTTAGACCAATGTCATCCGACATGCCCTGTGTAGCTGCAAACCCAATATTGCCCCCGGTCAAGGTAGCTGATGAGCATAAGCAACATCATCACCGGCGCAATGTAGAGGTCAAGCTTGCGCCTCAGCCGGGCCTCCTTCTTGTGGAAATCCGCAACTTCTCCGACACGGCCGACTTCGACGAATTCCTCAAGCTCGGCCTTTGCCTTGACTTCTTCGATCCTGCGATCCATCGAGGTTGTCTCTTTGTCTTCCATTGACAGACGAAAGGCCCGATCACCGAACTTGGACTGCTCGAAATTGTGAATGTAGCAAAGCGCTACAGCTGCTCCTTTACATGAAGTCCCCCGACTTTAAAGGCCCAGGCGGCAGAGTTTGGAGTACTACCGACGGAGCAGCGCAGATGGGGAATACCTAGCACATTCCGTCGAGGGAAGATGTTCGGGGGCCAGGTAGACGGCACCATGGACAGCAGGTCGTAGCGTTGGCAAGCAGGAATTCCGTGAGGTAGCCGACAGAAGCGACTACATTGTAGATGCTGGAGACTGCCGGGGGTCTGCTCCTCATTTCCAGCCCTAATCATAGCCGAATTGGGCCATTCAGAGACTTCTGCCATTGGTGATGTTGCATCAGAACCCGTGCTAGCAGACGGTGGGCTGTCGATGGAGCGGGCCATCTTGGCCATGTTCGGGATAAGGCCGCAGAGGAACAAGCGGTCCAGTCGAAGCAGTGTAACACGAAGATAGAACAGTATGGACGGATTTGACCCAGTGGATCAGGAGGAGAAACCGGGGAATTTCCCCAACCATGAACTAGTAACGTTGAAGACCCCAGTATTTTGGGGAAGCCATCGGACCCATAGAAGTTGTTTCATACCGACTCCCGAAATTGTACGATGTTGTATATTGGAGGCTAAGCTTGCAGTACTTTTTGCCAGTGCGCTTGCTACGTTTTGTTCAGTCGCTGAGCCAATATCGGAGCTGCAACATTAGACGTATGTAGACTGAGCTGAGTGGCAATCTCCAACACTTCCATGATCTCTTCAGGCGTGCCGCCGTACTTGAGGACATTCTTCATGTGCAGCTTCAGGCCCGGAACATAGAGATGCGTCGCGGCAGCGTCGAAGGCGCAGTAGACCAGTTCTTTGACCTATTTAGATAGTCGTCAGTCTCGACGGTCACGACATGCCATAGAAGTCGAGGCCATTGGGGCCGACCGGTGTGCGACTCCCACATACCTTGGGTTCTAGGGCACCGCCTCCCTTTCCTGAACCGTCCACGTCTTTCAACCAGGGCACCGACGAGAACTTGAGATAAGCCTCGAAGAATTCCGGGTCCAGGGCAAGAAAGTCCTCCCAGAAAGTATGCCAGTAGCCTCGATTCTTGGTGAAGTCAGCCTTCAGCTTCTCGCGCCGCTCGTCAAACGGTTTGCCCCCCGTAGGATGTTGTTCGTAGATGCCCTCTTCTTTCATGACCTCGACCAACAAGGGGACTCCAATGTTACATGCATGAATGCCCAGGGTGCCCGTCAGCTCAATGACCTCAATGACCTCGGCTGGTGTCGCGCCCTCTTTGAGGGCCGCGTCGATGTGTTTCCTCACTCCCGGCACGTACAGATGAGTGGAGGCAGCGTCGACGGCGATGGACATGAGTTGTTGGACTTTGGGCGAGAGATGTCGCTTCTTTCGTGGCACCGCCAACAGATCAACGCTGGCCTCGAACAGCTCGGGGCTGAGCTTTGCAATGCTCTCCCATGTTTCGTCCCATTGTGCCTCTCCCACTTGATCTACAAAGGTCTTTTTCAACTCGGAAGGGTCCTTCGACGGCGCCATGTTCGCAGTAGGAAGAGAATCCGATTTTACAAGTCGAGGGCGTAGAGGCTTGATTGTGAAGCCTGCGATTTCCAACAGTCGCAGCTTGTCAACGTGGATGATGTTCTTTGTGGCGGCTGGACTTGGAGAACTCGAGCATCAGCAATATGTACCTACTGACTTGGTCTGAACCTTTCTCCTCCTTGCTCCCGATCTCGTCGGGATCTTCTCCGTTGGCCTCGGCCAATATGCAGCCGTTCAAAAGTATCCTAGTAGCCATCATCAAGGTACTATACTATCGGTTTGTGGTGGGGAGACATATGTTTCCCTTTCCAGCAAACGCGCAGCCACACCTCCACCACCGTCCACCGAGTACCATCTCGCATTATGGGGCTATTTGGATGCATTGCACTCAGCACACAAAGTCACCAAGGCTAAAGTGTCTACTTTTTACTCGTCTAGCACAGAAGGTCAGGTTGAGGGCAGGTTTTAGAATGTATTCACGAGAGCATGTCCAAGCAATGCCTTCAAACCCATAGAACCCCTAACCCTGCGTACCTATGCAAATGGCATTCGACCAATCTGTCAAGACTTCGATTGTCCAAAGAAGCGAGACTGGTTCCGCGGATCTTCCTCCCACTCGTAGTCGTGCGCAAAAATCACTTCGACGCCGTTCGATTCCAACTCCTGAATGCGTTGAATCGTCTGCTCGGCCAGTTTTTTGTCGGCATGGATGCAGCAGATATGCCCATGGTCATCAAGCCATTCTCCGATCTGCCTTTCATTTCTCATGATGCGCCGATCATGGCAGGCATCTCCCGCCAGGTACACACTTGACGTCGGGCTTGTCTTTGCCAGAAGGTTGATGTGGCCTGGAAGATGACCTGGTGAGTCGACGATGTACAAGCTCCCATCGTGGAAGACATCGAGGACTCGGGGAAGATTGCCGTAAGGCTTCCATTCCTGCGTGAAGTCTGCTGCATCCGGACCAAAGCCATGCTGCTCCTCGTCAACCTCTTCGAAGGGATTTGGTAATTCAATGGTTCGCTCGGACGGTAGCAGATCAGCCTCGAAGAACGAATGACTCCCTCGCAACGACCCTGCGCCTTGCAGCAAAGCTACCGCTCCATTTCCCACCACGAATGTGCTTTTCGGGAAATCTCGAGGTTCCCCTACATGGTCCCAATGCACCTACATATAGTCAGTCTCACTCGTCCCATACAGTGCTCTTATGAACCCACGTGAGAATAGATCACATAATCTATATCGTCTGGCTTCAGTCCACCAGCTGCCAGACTCGCAGTCACGTCAGGAAGGGTCGTCAAGGGCTGCCTTGTTTCGATATGCTTCTGGATCGGGACAGGATAGCGACTAATATCTCGCCGTAGACCGAGGTCAAAGACTATTCGAGTTGTGCGACCTGTTTCTAGATCCTGGTGGATGATCAGGAAAGACAGTGAAGGGACGGTCCTCCTCGCTGTTTCCGAGGCCGGGTGGACGAAGAAACGTTCTGGCAAGGCAAAATGACCGGCTTGAAGGGCATACACCTCGACCGTGGCTTCAGAGGCACTTTCAGGAGGTGAAGGAGGGGCTTGCCTCACGTAGGCTGAAGACATTCCGTCGGTCGAGGATGTGAAGGACGCCCAAAGGAGAGGAATCTCGTTGGCACTTCTCTTGGGATCATGATTGAGATCTGTGAGCAGATGATAGATCTACATTGTAGATGATCGATGCCGGTCTGAGCCTGGTCCCACATCAGCCTGACAGAGGAGGAGGGAAAGGGAGGGTTGAATTGGGGTAAAGAGAGATAGACGAGACGAGATCGAGAGCCGCAGTGTTGAGGGTGGCAGTTCGTTCAAGGGCTAGGGTAGGCCAGTATTTGCGGGCGAGTGGAGGCTCAACGCTTCCCCAAGCTTGGAAGGTCAATGTCGCTCTACTGTACCAGTGTTCAGGTGGTATGCCACAGACATGCTGCTGTGCCGTACGATGAAAAAGCCGCAGCATACCGGGTTCAAAGCCATGTGCCATGGCAGGGTTCTGCAGCTTTTGTAGTCGTTGAAGAGCTATGGCAAGTTGAAGAATAGAATCATGTACACTACTCCTGCACACTGCAGAGAATCCAAAGACGCCCCGGACACCCCGGACGTGATGCGCCCAACAGTGCCAATAGTACAGGGTGCATTGGTCCAAGCCTCCCTAGCCCGAGGAGGCCCTCGCGCCTGGAACCCCCGCTCTCCACCCCCAGAGCGGATACCTACATGGACGCCGTTTCAGGCAAGATTAGGCCCAGAGATAAGGGCTAGGCGGCACCCTGGTCACCACTGCCCACCCATAAGCGCCTAGCGACTCGCCAAAGGCTCAGCATCCGGGGCGGCTTTTCAAGTTCTTGTCAGGAGTTGACTGCGACCCTCGGATTTCCCCAGATTTCCTCTGTCCCTTGCGGCTGGTCTGTAACTCACACTGCTCCTAACCACCTAAGCCTGGACTCTACCATTTCTGATGGTTGTCGGCACTCGGGATTCCATGCTGGAGGATACTGTCACCATCGAGATTAATGGGCAGAACGGCGACGGAGAAGGGAACAGGGACACGGACAACTCGAAAGATCAGGAGCAAGATCAAGAACCGCCCCCCAAGAAACAAAAACGGTTCCAATGTCAACATTGCCAACGACTCTTTGCCCGGTTGGAGCACCAGCAACGGCATGAGAGAACCCGTACGGCGCCCGTCTTATCTTCTCCAAGACCATTCCGCTGACTGACGGTCCCTTCAGATACGCGAGAGAAGCCGTTCGCATGCTCCCAATGTGATAGCAAATTCACACGAAGGTACCGACTGGTGAAGACAGGCTACCTGTGCGACCTCACTGACCACTGACCTCAGCGATCTCCTGGTCCGACATGAGCGACTCAGCCATGACATGGAACGATGGGGCAGACAGGGACGGGGAGACCACCGCCTCAATAGCAATGGCGGCACCAACCACAACCTCAACAGCAATAGCAATCCCAATCCCGCTCAACCACACAGTCGTAAACGCCGGGAAACAGATCCCGGATCCTCGTTGCCAGACTCGGAACCTTCCACGTTGACGGCCTCTGAATTCTCGACTTCTCAGACCTTGGTCAACAACTTCCAGACTTCCGCCGACACTCCCGCAAACCATGAACTCTCGTTCGCAACCTTGCTTATGGCGGCTGAGCAGGCCCAACCCCAAGAGGTTCACACGCAGGCACACACTCAGCCGCCTCTACAACAGCCCGATCTCCTCTGCAATCCAGCATATGTGGTGCAAGACCAATTCGGGTCCTGTCAAACGCAGCCTCCGCTGCCCGAGCCTCCTGCTCAGCCGGGCACCCTGGCCAGCTTTGACTTTGAAGACTCTCTCCAGGATCTTGCCAATTTCATGGACAATGGAGGGCTATCTTCGTACCATTTCTCCTCCGTGTTCAGCGCCGAGCAGCCCATTCCTTTCTTTTCACCGGAGGCACTCACCCAGACGGCAGATGCTGTCCCTACGGTGGAGAATGCACCGGCCTCTCACGTCGGGCAACCCGCTGAACAGCAAGAGGACACGAGCTCTTTCTCAAGGTTTGGGTCAAGACTTCCGTCTCTCCAACCAGAGGAGGGCTACGCGGGCCCCAAAGGCGACGAGAACCCGGTCAATCGACCACTGGCCGATTTCAATGTCGAAGATAGACAGAATATGGCATACAAGTTGGCCGAATTCGCCCACGTGGTCCCTTCAACATTCCAGCTGCCGTCGCGGTTGGCACTGTCTCGGTATCTTGCTGGCTACGTCAATGGCTTCCACGAACATCTACCCTTCCTACATATTCCGACGATATCGGTAAACAACTGTTGCATTGAACTCATCCTGGCCATGGCCGCAGTCGGGGCTCAGTATTGCTTTGAAGGACAGAAAGGCGTGGAACTGTTTCATGTCAGTCAAGCAATAGCCATGCAGAGGATCCGTCAAAGAGATGCAAGACTCGCTGCTTCGTCACGCCGCTCGATGGACGTCTCTCCCCAGTATTCTGCCTACACTAGAAACAGTGAGATCATGGGCACCGGAGAAACGCCGCAGAGCGGATCTATATCAGGATGCCTGGGCCTCCCCTCGCAACTGGAGGCAGACTCAACAAGGCCGACAGAAGATCTCATGCAGACGGCACAAGCATTGCTGTTACTCATGGCCATGGCGACATGGGCCAAACATCGCGAGATCTTGCGTGAGGCTCTAGCCATCCAGAGTGTGCTCGCCACCCTTGTCCGCGATGACGGTTTCAGGACTACCCCGTTGGCCAAGGACATCAGCTGGACCGACTGGATTCGACATGAAACCATCAAACGAACCAAATTCATTGTGTTTGCCTTTTTCAACCTCCATACGATTGTGTACAACATTCCTTCGCTAATACTTGCGTCTGAGCTCCACATGACGCTACCATGCAGTGCAGCCGAGTTCAAGGCTCCGACGGCGGCGCGATGGAAAGAGATTCGCGCCCGTGTCCCGCCCGAGGTGGACTTTCAATTGGCATTGCGGCGGCTGTTCTCCAAGACGGGCAATCATGGCAACACGTATAACTCTTCGTTGGGAAACTATGTGCTCGTCCATGCCCTGCTGCAGCACATCTTCTTCGTCCGCCAGATCTCTCGGTACCGGTTGGATCACGACGGTGACCTCCGGCTCGACGATGTGGCAGCGATCGAACAGGCACTCCGCAGCTGGCAGCTTGCATGGAAGCGCAACCCGGAGTCATCGCTCGACCCGATGAATCCTAATGGACCAGTCGCTTTCAACTCGACCGCCCTGTTGCGCCTTGCATACATCCGACTGAACGTCGACCTCGGCCCCGGCCGTGCTCTGGATACCAGGGACCCAGTGCAGATTGCCAACGCGTTCCGCGAGAGCCCGAGCGTGAAACGCACCCCGAAGCTGGTGAGGGCGGTTCTCCATTCCGCTCATGCATTGAGCATCCCCGTCAAGATCGGCATCCATCTGGTCGCGCAGACCCAGACGTTCATGTGGTCCATCCAACACTCGCTGTGTACCTTGGAGTGTGCCTTTTTGCTGAGCAAGTGGCTCGAGGCCCTGAGTCTGCCCGAGTCCGGACCGACGGTCACCAGTGACGAGCGGAGAATCGCAACTCTAGTCAAGACGATGCTCGACGAGACAGAATTCGCCATGCCGGTGGATGTGCCGATCGACTCTCCTGCCGCCATGAAGTACTTGAGTGCTGGGGTCTTGAGAGTCTGGGCACAGGTGTTCCGAGGCGCACAGACTTGGGCCATTGTCGATGTTATCGGAAAGAGTCTCAACATATATGCCGACATGCTTGAAGCCGGATGATGCTACGGGTCGGTCAGCCGGCCGAAGGGCAGAAGGCAGAAGGCAGAAGGCAGAACTAACGACATGGACGAGACGAGACCGTTGACGATTATTTCTTCTAGGATTTATTATGATTACGACCAGATGGCTCAATATTCACGTATGCTGAAACGCAGTACGATACGGCTGGAGCAGGGAGTACCACAGTGTAGAGGTTATAATATACCATGTCCCGTGGGAAATCATGGGCAAGTCTTTTTGCTTGTTTGCATATTTGCTGATCTCGCTGCATGCTTTTCATCCCCCATGGAGCCCTTCTGGCGATGTGGGACTTTGTCCCTCCCTGTTCATGATTTGTTTTCTGTTTCTGACTCTTTTGGCCGCTCACTCTCATTCAACCACTTGTAGACAACACGCGCATCTTTGCCCTTGTACCTCTCATCGGCCATGGCCTCGTCAAAGGCGGCCAGGGTAGGCTTGTCGAGGATAGTGCGGGCGCCGACCATTTCGGCTAGCGAGGAACCCATTTCTAGGACGTGCTTGCACAGCTCGATGCGGAAGCCACCTTCGTAGCCGCGGCTGGCTGGGGCATTTGGGTGGATGCCGGGAACGGGGTTGGACTGCGAAGTGACCCAGCACTGGCCGCCAGACACATTGATAACGTCGGTTAGCAGTTTGAGGTCGAGGCCCATTTTGGCGCCGATGTTGAGCGCCTCGCTGGCCGCCAGACTTGTTATCGCTGACAGGTAGTTGTTGATAACTTTAAAGGCGGTGCCGGAGCCCACCGCACCGCAATGGAAAATGCTGTCCTTCTTGCCCATGTGCTGCAGGTACTGTTTTGCGTGCTCGAACGCCTCCTTTGACGCCGCGCCCACCATGAACGTCAGCGTTCCGGCCTCCGCGCCCATCGGTCCGCCTGAGACGGGGGCGTCGACGAAATCGAGTTGTGCGCCGCTCCCGAGTTTTGAGGCCGCCTCGGTCGTGGCCTGGGCGACCCGCAGAATCGTCGCCGTTTCGATTGTTCCGCATTCCATCAGCAGTTTCTTCTGCGGGTTCGACTTGGACGCTTCGACAGCTCCCGCGATGATGCCCGTCGATGGGTCGAGGTAGACCTTCTCCACGGCCGCGGCCGTCGGCAGCATTGTGATGACGGTGTTGGCGCGCTGGACGGCCTCGAATCCGTTTGCAACGACTTCCACGGGACCCTTGCCCGCGACTTGGGATTGGAATCGAGCCAATGCGTCCTGAGACACGTCGCAGATCAAGAGGGTCAAACTCGATGGTGTTTTCGACCGCAGGTTGACGGCCATAGGGTAGCCCATCACTCCCAGCCCTATTGGGTACAGACACAGAGTCAGTCATTAACTTGAATGCGTCCACGGTCACACTTTTGCCACCGAGCAAGAGGAGATTGGGGTCATTCTTGTTCCGTACCTATAAAGGCCACTGTATTTTCTGGCGAAGCCATGGTCGTTGTGTGTTGACCGTCGGTGTTGTGGTTGGTTAGCTGACGGGGAGTCTCTTGCAATAAGTTCTGTTCCTTTTGGTTATACGTCCTACTCTTGGGTTTGTAGATCCAGTCAAACAACCAAAGCTATGTCGATGCTCACCGCGAAATTCGATATTCAGTTTCGCGTGCATTAAAACGACAGCGAGGCATCACATCATCCTGCTGCGAACAAACAGATCGGCCGAGGGCTTCTCCACCTCGGAAGACGGCGTGGCCTCCCACAGGGATCGGATTCTCGTGCTGCTCGCTCATTTGGGCTTTGGAAGATAAGGTAGATGGAGAGTTGAGGACTCCGAGTCTGCGTGGTTGACAACAAAGACTGGGTCTTTCCCCGAATTCAAGGTTGGGGAAAGACAATCATGGTGGGGCAAAGATGCCTGTGGGCGGGGATTCTCTCAGAACAGAGGGAGGGCTCGAGAATGGGTTGATCCATGGTGTCTAGAAAGTTAGATGGATGGTAGAGGATGGAAGCCGAGGTTAACAGCCAGATGTACCATGATTGTATCTCTGTGGATGGCAGTGCAACTGAACATGAACCGGATTGCAAACCGAAACTTGAAATGCATTCTTCCTCCGCAGGGTTTACTCTTCTAATCGGAGCCCCTCGCTGGCTCAGCCTTCCACGTGACTGTCACCCCGTAGCCTCGCGGCGCAAACGAGTGTACGAACCCAGGGTTTGCGTTGCCAGGCCAGGAAATCCCTTTCCTCTGAGCCTGGTATTGTCCCGAGGAGTATCTACGGGTGCTTGAAGATTTCGTTCGAAGATGAACAGTGCGAAGTATCTGTGGTGTAATTTGATCGGTGACACCTTAACATTTCTACATCCATGACTACAATTTTCCAGGGAAGAAGCGGTGCGGATTCTTCTCCCGCCAATTTTTGTCGTGCGCCACGATAACCTCAACGTCCGCCTGCCCATCGAAGACAGGACTGGGTTTCCTGAGAAGCGGTCCTATCCTCTTCAGAGTCTCCTTCGCCTGCTCCGTGTCGACATGGACTGACCGAAGCCCGCCGTGCCCATCGTCATACAATGCAATGTCCTTTTCTCCCGTCAGGATACGTGGGTCATGGCAGCAATCACCGCCTAAATAAACCCATTTCTGAGGGCCCACGCGGGCGAGTAGGTTCACATGGCCGAACAGATGCCCTGGACTGTCGACCACACAGACACTCCCGTCGCCAAATAAGTCGGCCGTTGCTGGAAAGCCCGCAAATGGTTTCCATTCATGGTCGGTTTGCTTCTTGGCCGCAGTCGTGCTTCCCGCTGATACCGGGGGTAACTCCAGGGTTCGATCCCGCGGTAGTAGATCAGGGTTGAAGATTTCTTTCGGGTAGTGTGGAGGCGCTCCATGTTCGAGCAGATGCAAGGTTCCAGATCCGACGATGAACTTTGAGTTTGGAAAGTCATCTGGTGTCCCTTCATGGTCCCAATGCACATGACTCAACATCACAATGTCGATGTCATGAGCAGGATCCAGCCCGCCCGCCCTGAGACTGTCTGCGCAATCTGGACGAAGAATCGTGGGCTGTCGATTGGCAATATGGGCCTGCTGCGCGGGAGGATACTTCGTCAAGTCGCGCTTGAGACCCAGATCGAAGACCATTTTGGTGGTTTTCCCATTCGGCTCAGGATGTTGTATCAGGAATGACAATGAAGGAACCGTCGCGCGCTTTTCGGGGTCCGCGTCCGTAATGAAGAGTCGCTCCGGTAAAGTCAACTGACCAGCATCCAGCGCCGAAACAGTCACGTAGACCTCGTGTTCCTTTACAAATCCCATGGCAATCCCCCTTTGCTATGATTTTCCAAGTCGAGCGTGCGTGACTCAGGTTCACAGTCTGAATGTACCAAAGTTAAGTATCTGTAATTGAACAAACAGACAGGTCTGTGTTTGGTGGTTGATATCGGGTCCACTTCATTCTTCCCCCGCAACTGGAAGAGGCTGTCAGGAAGCGGGACTTGGAGTAAGAATCCACACCATGAATCCCCTCAGAAGTCCCGCCTTTGGAAGCTTAGGAGGCCGGGCAAGCCAGCTATACCAACATACTGGTAGCATGTGAGCATTCAGATAGTGCCGTTTACTAGTACAATGCAAGTTCTGCGCTCCTTCATAGGCGCCTGGCCCAAGCACCGAGCCGTGCTGGGCAAGATATAGTTCAAGCCATATACACACTCCCAAGGCTGTACCCAGGCTTTGGTTTGAAAGGTAGTGGTAGTATTGTATAGGCTGAAGCTGACAATATAGGCGAGCTCCGTCATGAGATTCTTCGTGAGAAGATGTGCACCACTTTGGGATGGACGACGCACGCATTGTTATACAAAGCCTGGTCATTCAACACTCCATTCTGTGGTTATGAAGCACGGCCAAATGCAACGGCATCAATTCTATGCCGCTGCCGCCCAAGGAATCCACGTGGCTCGGCCCCAGGTCCCAGCCCTCTACTGCGCCCTGAATTCGAGGAGCTGGCGCTTGCAAGGCGGAGGTTTTGGTCGTACCAGGCCGAAGCCATGAGCTTGAGCTCGCGCTGCAGAATTTCATTTTCAGCCTGAAGTGTGTGACTAGCCCCATCTGGATCTGTCGATTCTGGGCGGCCCGGATCTTGCGGCGTGTCTTTTGGTGGCGGCGGAGGGGGCACATCGCGTGGTTCTTCTTTCTGTGTCTCTGGACCCTTCCGGTGTAATTCCTCTTGCATTTGTTTTATTGCCTGATCTTGCTTTTGTACGTGCTCGAGAAGCACTTTGTTCTTGGTCCTTTGCCGCTCGATAGCTATCACCAGCTTCTTCTGCGCACGTATAGACGACTCTCTTTCAGTAGCGCTGCCAGCCTGTGCTTGTGCTCGCATTGCTGACATGATCGCTTTGAGCTCAGCCTCTGAGATGGTGTCACCCTCGGCACCGGCATCAAGTTGGAGAGCAGATGCAGAGGAGAGCGTCTCATGGGGTTCACTAGACTCCTTGGGTACCAGGTCAGCGGGACTTTCGTCCCCGTCAAGCAGAGCGGCTGTTAGGCGTGCTTCTGATTCCAAAAACTCGGCTTCCTCCTGAATCAAGTCTCGATCAACGGGACTGGCACGATTGGTTGCTCTGTCCGCCGGATCAACACCATCTTCATAGTCACGCAGCCGTCCGTGGAGGTCCTCGATGGCTTTATCCTGTTGTGCGAGCTGTTCCAGAGCGTCCTGATACCGCGCCTCAAGGGCGTGATAGTCAAATTCCAACCTCTTCTTCATCTCATTCAATTCGTATCTTTCCTGTTCGATACTCGGCAGAAGCCGCCTGTATTCGTCGATCTCCCTTTGCAGGTCGCTCGAACTTGCGCGGACAGAGTCAGCTTGCTTCAGCTGGTTCTGCAACTCGGTCACTTTGGTCCGGAGGTTGTTGTTTTCCTTTTCCAGGTCCTGGCTTGCCTCCAGCTTTTGTCTGTACTTCTCGGCGGTATTTGCCTTTCGAGCCAACCTGTCTCGCTCGATCTTAATCTCATCGTAGTCATCTTGCAGCTTCTGGACTTTCTCCGCCTTGATCTTGAGCACCTCATTGGCCTTACGAAGTTCATCCACCTCGGACTCGGCTTCCAGGACTCGATTCTCGAGTGAGGCAATCAGTGCGTCGTGTTTCGGATCCAGGGCACGGGTCGAAGCGTCGGATCGGCCTGCTAGGAGGGCCGTGAGTCGCTCGGTCGCCTCCTTTAGTTCGTCCTGGACCTGGTCGAACCGTTCTTGCAATTTCTCCTGACGCGTGTGATATTCATCTAGTTGCTTTTGCAACTCCCGGTTCTCGTGTGCTATCCGTTGGTTGTCCGCTATGACTTTGCCCAGCCGCTCCTCTGACTCAAGCACTGAATCTACTTCCCCGGATGGCCGAGGGGAAACGGGGACACTCTCGTGGGCTGACAGCGCATCCGCAGCCGAAATCTCCGCTTCGTCACATTCGTCTTCCCCAGCTTCTTGCACTGTTTGCATCAAGACCTGCTGAGTACCCTCGGAGAGATCCTGCATCTGCTTCAGGTATTCGATGCGATCGGCGCAATTGATTGCCGCAACCACCAGCAATTTCAGGAGCACCACAGTATCGCCGAGAGAAGAGGATTGTGCGATGGCTTTGAGATCTGGTCGGCTGCCAGGCAGCCGCTGACCGCATTCTTCGATAAGGAAGATGGACAAGGCATCGTAGACGTGCTTCAGATTCGTCCATTTGTTTATCCATTGGTCTGTATCGCAATCTTCAGGTAGCTCGCCAGGAAAGCTGAAGCGGTCAATCTGTTCTGGAAGATGTTAGGGCATATTCGCAAGATCACCACATCTGGTTTAAACGCACGAAGCACTTTCCAGATGACCTGGCCATTGGCTAAGTCGTCCACAGTGTAGACAGGATCAGCAACAGAGAGACTGTTGACCCAATCAATCAGTCCTGCGGCCACGGCTTCGTCGGTCGCCATGGGGAGAGAACACTTCTACGCCTCGAGCATATCATCCTCGTACCATGTTCTGCTGCATGCTGGGGTAATTGAGTAGGGGTGAATAAAATCAGGGCTCGTAGTCGGTTTCAGATCCAGACGAGTATGTGATTGCAGTAATATCAATTAATCATTGCATGATACTCGACGCGTAGTGCCAGTGGCCGCGCCCAAATACGTTCGGGCAATTTGTGTCGCGCGTCGTCTCTACTGCGAGACTTGTATGCCAAAACTACCTGATATGACGTCGCCTGATTCTAGGTCAGGGCTTCCGCAACAAAGGTAATTTAGTAATAAGAAGCTTCGACTCTTAAGCAGATCTGACAGATAACAATAATCACAGGCCTAAGTGCACACATTGTCGTAAATCGTGGTCGTCGTGCGCTGTAGAATAGCGCTTCAACAACTTGGATGAACAGTCTCATTATACTGGCCAGTCTAGTATCGATCATCCGAAGACTTCATACCACCTGCTAACCCCAACGCCTTCTCATATATACCGACCAACTGAATACCATCGTCAGCCTTCATGGCTGCCGCCTTATAACCCGTTAAAGTTCCTGCATCCTGAAATCCATGCAACATGAACCGCGCTCATTGTTCCTCGGATGTGGTAGTTGTGCCGTCAACATGGACCACGTAGTCAGATTCGATGAGTGGGATATAGGAATCGGCCATCGCGGTTATCTTTTTGAGGGTGACTTCCGAAACTCGTGCAGCAAAACCCTTGATAAGGGCTAAAATGTTGTCAGTATGGTCGTCCATAGAGCATGCAAGTGATTTCTTACAGTATTCATGAGTGATAATCCCTCCATCTTTCTTGATCTCTTCAATGGCATGTTGGATGACGGAGGCTGGAGTGTCTTCAGGATATTGCACAACCACAGGCTTTTGCGGTGCCGGGAGGGCGAGGACGGCGGCTACTAAGGTGAAAAGAAGCGCCAGATAGAAGCGCATTATGATGAGACTGTGGCGGTAGGTGTTGTGTAATCAACGGTGCCGTTTATGTGTTCAGTAGACGATTTGATCGAGCGGTAAGCGTTCAAAGTAGGCGTGTGAAAACAGTGGTAGGTCGAGCAGATGTGTGTCAGTCCACGATATGAGGGATATGGGGATGCCTGCGGTTCTTGTAAGGAGCCTCAAGGGTCGAGGGCGCTGCTAACCATTCCCGGCCACTACTTACATCAACCGGCGTTGACGGGAGCAGACGCATATTATGACTAAGCAAAAGCGCTTGTCATGTGATATGTCACGTGGGAGCATCACCTCTGGTCGCGTGACGCGCCAGCTTGGGGATTGTTTCTCCTCCCTGCCGGTGCCACTGCTGCGGCTATCACGCATCTTCCCGCAATCATGATGCCTTTATTCAAATGGTACCTTGAGGTAAGCTTCAGCTTCACTCTGCTACTGGTTCAGTTCAGCTTTCACTGGAAGGGGTCAGGCAATTTGGAGTCGCTGTTTGATGCGACCATTAGACGAGCTCTTCTCTTATCTTGCTGCACGGATTGCTACTTTTCACCCGCCATCCCACCTTTGTCGCAGGGTATCTACGCTTCAGACAGCTTTCGCGCTCTACCTTGCTTGCGGGAATGTCCATCTCAAGGATGTAGCGCCTTGACCGCCGCTTACACGGCCCACTGCTTCCGGGGTCTGCGAATAGGCTAATGGATCTGGACCGGGTTACAACATGTTCTCTCCGCAACTTGAAGCTGAGTTACATCTGATGGCCTCACCATGCACAGTGACCTTCTGGAAGGGGAATGGCCTGGAAGACGCCCCTCCACTTTTTCTACGCGAACAACTTCAAGCATCTTTAAGCTTCACTCAAGCGCGATCAAGCACCCCGTCGCTACCAACGCAAATGCAACCTTCCTATCTGCCTCCGTTGATGATGCACTCGTGCTGCGTCATGCCAATGTGTTGGAGACCATCGTTGCGCTGACCCAGCTTGCCGCTGAGGACGAGCATGCGGTCCATGGTGTCATGCTGTGGTGGGGGTACAGGAAGGTACAGGTATTTCAGGTGGTCCAGGGAACCGCTGCTTTCTCTTGCTCTTCTCTCTCGAGTCCATTTTTCCTTTTCGTGCGTGGATCTGCTGCCCTGACTCAAAATGCGCTTCAATACTTGGTTGCTGGCATGTCTTGTGCCCTGTGCCTTGGCCATGGAAAACCCTCACAAACGTGCGCCTAAAAGGGTACACAAGCTTACCGCCTCGCAAAATCGCCAACCTCTCGTGAAGCGCCAACAATCGAGCTACTTGACTCCACAGACCGAGAGTAGGCTCTGGAATTGTATATGAGCCGTTGATAGGACTGACACAGCCAGAATTTGCGGTGAACGGCTCCGGCATTCCCCTTGTGAACTTTGACATCGGCGAGTCTTATGCCGGGACCTTGCCTATTGACCAGAATAGCTCGAACGTCAATCAGCTCTGGTTCTGGTTCTTCCCTTCGGCAAACCCAGCGGCATCTGACGAAATCACCATCTGGCTGAATGGCGGACCCGGCTGCAGCTCGCTCGACGGGTTGCTCCAAGAGCATGGTCCTTTCCTGTGGCAGAGTGGTACCTACGAGCCGCAGCCGAATCCGTTCTCTTGGACAAACTTGACCAACATGGTGTATGTTGACCAGCCTATCGGCACTGGGTTTTCTCCTGCGGCTCCAGGCGCCCCAGCGCAGATAAGAAACGAGGTCGATGTAGGTCGAGATTTTGCGGGTTTCTGGCAAAACTTCATGACCACCTTCAACCTCACTGGCCGCAAGGTCTACATCACTGGCGAGTCATATGCCGGGCAGTACATCCCTTACATCGCCAGTTATATGCTAGACCAGAACAACACAGATTACTACAATGTCAAAGGGATTCAGATCAACGACCCGAGTATTGGATTAGACTCGGTTCTGATCCAGGGTAAGAGGACTGTCACATTACGCCGAGCCAATGTAACTGACGTTGCCAGCGCCTGCTGTGACCGCGGCGAACAATTACGAGAATGTACTCGGCCTCAACCAAACTTTTCTACAAGATATCAACGCCCAAGCTGAGAAGTGTGGCTACTTTCAGTTCATGGAAGAGGCATTGACATTTCCACCGCCCGGAAAATTCACTGCACCGAATGACTCCGCACCAGGTTTGTTGTCTCGAAGTTACCACAGGTGGCCTCCAGGACCCTAACTCCATATAGGGTGCGACGTATGGGATGCTATCGTGGCGGCCGCCGTCTATGTCAACCCTTGCTTCAACGTGTATCACGTGCCTGACTTCTGTCCGTTCGTCTGGGACGAGCTTGGGTTTCCATCGCTCGCAGAAGTAAGTAAAATATGGTCCAGGGCTCAGGAGATGTATATACTGAAGATGTGTGCACTCAGGGACCGAACAACTACTTCAATCGAAGCGATGTTCAAGCTGCTATTCACGCACCGCCCACCAATTACGTGATATGCGGTGACGACGAATTATTCCCTAACGGTGACGAATCAGAGCCCTCGAGCTTCACAGCTTTGCCATCTGTTATCGAACGCACCAACAACGTTGTCGTCGGCAGCGGCTTGTTCGACTTCCTTTTGTTTACGAATGGGACTCTGATGACCCTGAACAACATGACATGGAATGGTAAACAAGGTTTCTCCGAAGCTCCCAGTGACTTGTTTTTCGTACCATATAATCCTTCGATTGGCTTTGTGCTCAATGAGACTGCCACCCAGCCCATCCCGGCTGTTCCTGTTGGTATTGTTGCGGGTGGTGGGATAATGGGGGTCACACACACAGAAAGAGGTCTCACGTGGGTGACGGTCAATCTTGCCGGTCACGAAATCCCGCAATATGTGCCGGGAGCAGGGTATCGACAACTTGAGTTCCTCCTTGGCCGGATCAGCAATTTGACGGAGATAGGTCCATTTACCACTCAAACAGGGGGCGGGAACAGCACCACAGTGGAATGAATGAGAGTTTTGGGTGCACAATTAGTATGTAATTGCAGTTGCCTCGAAGGATCTGATGCACCCATCAGCAGGGGATAAAGCGGAATTTTGTATGATCTGAATGATGTCGAAACAGGCCGTTGCTCTGCAATCGGTGCAGCTGACAAGGCTTCCGGAACTCAGTGTGAATACTTCAATATATCCGAGTAAATCTATGAAATGCCTCGATGAAATGTAAAGATGACTCTTACAGCTGACATGGTGAACTCCTCGTTCATGCTGAGGACTTCTTCAGTGAGGAGGGGCAGAAGAGGCGCAGATGCGCAAGGCTGAACACCATCAATAGCGGCGGGCGTTTATTCCGCACTAGTAAATAGATCACGTGGCTTGGCCCCTGCTGACGTAATATGTTCCTTCGCGGTCTGGAAGTTGCTGCTGCGTCTTCCGATCCTTTCACTGATTGTTTCGTTTCTACCTGACCACGCTCTCACTTCATCCCTCCGCCTCCCCTGATTTTGCATCGTCTACCCTCCGCAAGGTACATCTAACCCACCAGCCATCTCCGGGTTGCTCAATGAGAACAAGATCCAACAATTAGCTGCTAATTCCTTCTCTCGACGATCATCTGAGCCACCCTAACTGCGAACGAAGCCTTCAAAGACTCACGCAAGTGTTCATCTGTTACCGGGTGCAAATCTGGCCTTTATTGAGGCTGCGGCCGCAACATGAAAGAATAGGGTGGAAGGGTGGAACACAAGGGGCTATTGTACTGAGCTGGAGCCAGTGAAGAACAAAAGAAAGGGTCAAACAACAATCTGCCTTCCGGTGTCCGAGGGTTGTAGATAGCCAAAAGATACCACGACTCTTCTCTTTCGTTGTTGTCTATCTGCTACCTCCGGCCTCGTGTCTGGTCGCGGTGTGCATAGTCTGCTGGCTATATCAAGATCACCCGGTGACTGTCATTGTGTTGAAGACCAGAGTTCCCTCTGACCACACGCTCGACTGCCCGTTTGACTGTGGGACCCTTGACTCGACTCTCACTTCCACACAGCACCACCTTTCAATCTCTCTTATCCTCGTGCGAAGTGTCCTCCCTCTCTGCCCTGGTTGCTCCTCATGTCAGGACTACCGTCTGATGAAGTCGCCGAAGACTACAAGGGGTCTTTGGAAGACCTTGTGACAAATGACAGATATCAGATCTCAAATCTGACCTTGATCGCGAAAGAAAACATTGAACACGCCGAAGCAATTTCCCGTGTCCTTCAGAACCACATCAACAGAGTATGTCGCCATCTTTGCTTCCTTCGTTTTTCTGTACGACTTTTGTTTGAAAATGGTCTTCTCGGCTCGAACCACTTAACCATTGTCAAGCATGCTGATATCTGATAGGCACCTCCCGCACGCAAGCTGCCGGCCTTATATGTGTTGGACTCGATAGCGAAAAATGTGGGATCTCCGTACACGGTGTATTTCGGTCGCAACCTGCACCAGATCTTCATGCTGGCTTACTCTCAGGTGGATACTCCTGTCCGGCGGAAGCTGGAAGAGATGTTGAAGACATGGCGCGAGCCAGTGCCCGGTTCACTTTCGCCCACGCCCGTCTTCCCCCACACATGCACACAATCCATCGTCGACAGCTTGAACAAATTCCGCTCTGCCTTACCAGCGACTACCCGTTATCAATCCACCCCGGTCCCAGCACCTGCTGCAAGGCTAGTATCCGACCCGCGGTATCGACATACACCGACTCCTCCACAGACATATCCGCAGCTGGCTCCGGCCGTCCCGACGCAGATCAAAAGTCCCCAGCCGCAGGCGGCAACGCCGCAACCACCGTACGCTCACACACCCCCCGTTTCTTATCCTCAACCGTACCAAGCTCCAGCAGCTCCGTTCTTCCAGCAGACTCCGGTTCCTCAGATACCACAGTATCATACACCAACACCGCAACCTCGGCCTGTCTCGGCTGGGGCGGTTGACGTACAGAAGCTACACAACGATATTGACGACCTTACCACCGATGCCAAAATCGAATGTGCTACTCATCCCATGGATGCGGGTGCTCGGAGGAAATTGGCGAGTCTGCAGACTTTGAAGGAGATTTTAGACAGCGGCAACGCCTCAGAAAGTGATTTGGTGGATATCAGAAACACAATTATGCAAAAGATGGCCGAGAGGATGACGGCAAAGCTTGCAACTCCGACGCCTGTCCAGGTACCACCGCCTGTGCAAAACGCATACATGCCTCCACAAGCTGCTATGCCGCAACCGCCAGCACCGGCTGCTACCTCGTTGTTCAACAGCACCAATCTAGCTGAATTATTACGGGCTACTGCTGCTCAGCAGCAAGCTGTGCAGCCACCCAACTATTATGGCCAAATTACTTCGGGTGCGACTAATTCTCTGCCTGTCAACAACGTTCCTCCTCCAGTGCCTGAAAACCCCCTGCTGGCCCAATTGCGAGCGTCAGGACTCTTGTCTGCTGTACCAACTCCGCCTCCAGGCACCACTTCAGCCATGCCGAGCCATGCCACATATGGCGCCGACCCCGTTGATGAAGTCAGTCTAGCTTCAGCTAGCATTCGGATACGGCGGCCACACCTCATCGCAAGATTCTTGAATGCTCGTCCGAATCAGTGCAGTACTTGTGGAAGGAGATTCACATTAGACGAGGCCGGCAGAGCGAAGAAAGCCCGTCATCTGGATTGGCACTTCAAGACCAAGGCTAGAATGCTGGAGGCCGAGAAACGTGGTCAGAACCGCAGTTGGTATGTTGATGAGCGGGAGTGGATCGCGAGCAAAGAGTATGAGGACGACGCCGGACCTGTCGACGCAAATGGGGCGCCGGTGAACGCTGCTGCGGCGGTGGCGAAGAAGAAGACCCAGGATTTCGTTCGAGTGCCAGCGGATCCCGTGCTTCGATCATTGCCTTGTCCAATCGACCAAGAACCGTTCAAGAGTGAGTGGAGTGAGGACGTACAGGATTTCATCTGGAAAGATGCCGTTCAAATCGGAGGCCGGTATTATCACGCCAGTTGTTACGCCGAAGTGACCAAAGGTCGTGAGAAGGATGGTGTCTCAACCCCGGTCGGCGGCACAGGGCGAACGGCGACCCCTGATTCAGTCCTTGGGAAGAGGAAAGCAGAGGTGAGGTTGAGAGGCTGCCCCAAAATGAAAAGACTTGCTAACGCCAGACAGGAGGGCAGCAATGGCATCAAGTCCAGAATCAAGCTGGAGCCAGCTCAAGCGTCCTAATTTCACTCTTTGGATCTTAGCGACGGCGTTGCAGGACGGGACACGGATGTTTATGGCGGTGGTGCCATTGAGATATTTACGTTTGCATAGTCAGCAAGACCGCATGGATATGGAGCAATGGTTGGCAAGCAAAAGCACAAGAGATTATGATCGTGACGATTCATGTCGTTGCCACATAAAAAGAGTCGAGGAACCATCTCCAACAGCCACTTCAGATGGGAAGATGATTATGCAGTTAGTCTACTGGAAGCGCGAACACCAGTCTGTCAATAATACAAATACAGAGGTGTTCCAACAGCACAGGTACCAGGTACGGTACTCTACCAGGTTTTTCACGGGTGATATCGCGTGCCAGTGTCGCACAAGACACGATTATGTAATAACATCTGTAACTGGCGGCGATAAGATAAGGCCCAACTCCGGCGGCCGACTTTAGCAGTGGGAGCTCCGATCACTGGCACTGGCACTGGCACCGGCGCAGCTTCGAGTCTCCTCCCCCATTGATTCTCCACCAAAACTTTTTTTCCTTGCTCACGGTCATCATCCTACTGCGATTCCCCTTCGTGTACCTATCAGGCGCATTCGACTTACTTCTCATCCGCGCGGGTTGGCACTCTTTTGCTTTGCGGCGAGCAATTCAGCGTAAAGACCATCATCGATTATTCTCAAGAGCAGCCGGTCCAGTACAGAAATCAAATACTAGTACTAGTACTTCGGCAGCATTTATTTGCTCTGCGGCCTCACTTCCTTCATTCGACCTCTCCTCTATTCAACTCCTGCTCTGAGACGAAGTCGCAGTCTCTCGTTATAAACTACCGTCATGTCTCCTCCCGCGATGGCTCCAGCTCTGGGCTCCGCCACTAAAGAATATAAAAAAGAATCCGGCACAGCGAGATTATTGGGATCTGGTACATACGCACGTCGATAATTTCTTAGGATTGCGAATACTGATCCGCTTTTTCTTTTTCAGGCTCGGCTGGTGTTGCAGAGCTCTTGGTCTTCCATCCTGTGGACACAATCGCCAAACGGCTGATGAGCAACTCTAGCAAAGTAAAGCTCTTCCCACCCCAAGCTCCAGCTTCGTCCCGAGACTGACCGATCTTTTGCAGGTGACATCGGTTTCGGCTTTCAACAGTGTCATCTTCCGCGAATATGCCTCGGCTCCCCTTGGCACCAAGTTTACCTCTCTCTTCCCCGGTCTGGGATATGCGGCCGGATACAAGATTCTGCAGCGGATATACAAATATGGTGGCCAGCCATTTGTGCGCGACTACCTGACCAAGCACCATGCGCAAGATTTCGACAATGCGTTCGGCAAAGGCACTGGCAAGGCCATCCTGAACGCCACGGCCGGTTCGCTGATCGGCATTGGCGAGATCATCCTTCTCCCGCTCGATGTGTTGAAGATCAAACGACAGACCAACCCGGAAGCATTCCGGTCGCGAGGCTTTTTCCGCATCGTCGCCGACGAGGGTATGGGGCTCTATCGCGGTGCTGGATGGACGGCTGCCCGTAACGCCCCTGGCTCGTTTGCGCTGTTCGGTGGTTCGGCTTGGGCCAAAGAGAAGTTGTTCAAGCTTGAAGACTACAACAAAGCCACCTGGGGGCAGAACTTTGTGGCTTCGGTTGCGGGTGCCTCGGCCAGTTTGATCGTGTCGGCTCCATTGGATGTGATCAAGACGCGCATTCAAAACAGGAACTTTGAGAACCCGGAATCTGGATTCAGAATTGTGGGCAGCATGATGAAGAATGAAGGCATCACGGCTTTCTTCAAGGGTTTGACGCCAAAGATGCTCATGACTGGGCCCAAGTTGGTTTTCAGCTTCTGGCTGGCTCAGACTCTCATTCCGGCCTTTGGCAAGATCGTGTAAACTCGAAGCGGCTTGCATAGGATTTCCAATTGCAACGGGTTTTCGGACGAGCCAGTGCCCGGCGGCCGAGGTCGTCATGTCGGGGCAGAACATCAGTCTCTGACTTGACCTTCCCGTGGTGGTGGTTTTGACCCCGACAAAGTGAGGCGAGGCGTGGCGATACAGCGGGGCGAATGGTTATGACCGATCAAAAGAGAGACTTGTATTATGCGGGCGTGGCGTTCACTGGCGTTGCTGCCAATGCAGGATTGAATGCCTGGCCTTGGGATAGACTATCTTCCAAGATTGATTCTAAAGGAGTATCCTCCTCAGGGGGTGGCCTGAGGGTGTGCTAATGAGGGATATTGTAGTTGTTGGGCCATGAATCTGTGCATGATTTGCTCGGGAATAGAGAGATAGAAGACTGCACAGGTAGAGCTTATTGTGGGTTGAGGGCGGGAGAAACGGGGACAGGGTCAAGCGAATATGAATCTTCACTTTCCATGAGAATCCCTTGTCTCGGTTGTGTCTGCCAATGCGCAGGAGTCTCGCCCTGTTTGGGTCAGTTTGTGATATCTGTCCCTCGCGGTTCCTCCTCTGATGCTTGTTATATATTCCAACGCCTTTGCTTCCATAGATACCTAGTAAGGACCATTTCCACGGCCATCATGGCCAATGCTGAGTTTAGCATTCTGGCACTGAATTCTGAATAGATAGAGATGTGCTACGCTATATGTTTTTCATTACTGTTACTTAGAGGTTATATACTGG
The DNA here is from genome assembly GCF_000230625.1 of Exophiala dermatitidis NIH/UT8656. Lineage (NCBI taxonomy): Eukaryota > Fungi > Ascomycota > Eurotiomycetes > Chaetothyriales > Herpotrichiellaceae > Exophiala > Exophiala dermatitidis. The sequence goes on from NW_008751654.1 coordinate 153,889, forward strand.
TATCTCACGATGCCATGTGCAATGAATTTGCATGTTCTGCTGACACCACCAATGTCTTGTTGGTCTTAAAGGTTGAGTGTATAGATTCGATAAGTGTCTGCCTTCGAGATACGGAGGTATTGTGGCTATCATTTTGGCAGGATTTGCATTGCATGTTTTGTTCTGTCTCGAAATCGCCCGGCCGGTTCATCGTCAGTCTGCCCTCACCCTACTACTAGTCATGGGGTTTCCATCTCCTGCCGACGAACATGCCTGGCCGACTCATGGGACCTATTGCATTGTCTGAAGGGGAGATTCATTTTCCTGATAACGCGACACAACTATCACTGCATGTACTTAGGTAGGACTATTACGTAGTTTCCCCCCTCCTTCCAGGCCGAATGTTGAAATCATTTGCAGTGGCTCAGGCAGCATCGTCTCTCGTGCTCCGGACCGAGTTGGTGTGCTTCAAGTTGTGTCAAACAAGCCTGGCCATGCTCTCGCGCGTAGCTGACAGAATGGTGCCCGGTATAGCCTCAGAAGAAAAGGATTGGGATTAAGTGGTTGTTTACTCGAGCTCAAACAATTCCCGAGATATAAAGGTAGAGGTCGGCCGCAGACATCCGTCGGAATGACTTTGGACGATGTGGTTCCAAAACGATCGATTTTCGGGCATTGTGAGCGCAATGTTCCTCCCAATTGTTTGCTTGCAACGACAAGCAAGTAAACCGACATTATTGATTGCAGGCCATCCCAGTGGCATTTGACACATGACTCGGAAAATTCGGAAATAGTGCCGGATTTCTGGATGCGATGTAGTCATCGGCATCACAGTGATGACTGTATAAACCCAGAGCATGGCGTCTAGAAGTCAACCCAAGAAGATAGGGACCGAAATGGATGCCACTCAGTATCGATCGTCAAGCTTCCCCATGGAGCAGTTCTGAACTTGTGCCCCCATGACCCCTCCCGTTCGGTGGACCAGGATATCTCGAGCTGGGAGTACGGACAAGGCTCCCGCAGTAAAGCCACGAGTCTTGGAGCGTGAAGGTCTGATAGAGAAGAACTCTCATGGTCTCCACGAGGAGGCTGTGGGAACAGTGTGTCCTTCATGTAGGGAAGTTCGATGTTGCTTCCCGGTATTGGCGTGAGAAAATTATCGGCGCGCAGTGCAATACGCTGTGTCGAGCGAGGATCAAGAAAAATGGGACTGTCGACTCATTTCAAGACCTGATTGCCTTGATAGCCGTCCGAAACGCCGGTATCCAGACCATATAGACTTGTTGGCCCTTTTGAACTCCCTCTTCACGCGCATCACTTGCTGTCACTTTTCACCTCGCGCGCGTAGTAGCTCCGCGCCATCGTGACGCCTTTCTGCCACAGGGCAGGGAAGCTGGAGTCTTGGTCGGGGTACTTTTCTCTCTCTTCGCGGCGGATTCGCACGGCTGCTGCAGAGAGGCCGACACAGACGGCGAAGATAGGGTCAATGAATCTGAGGGTTGGAATTCGGTTGTCAGCTAGAATGTACTTTCTGACATGCACTGGGACTGAAGATGAGGGACTTTGGGTCTGTAGGTGTGCCTTACTTTGAGATCAGCCATGGCTGGGCGACAGACGCCATTTTGAGTGTGGTTCAAGTTGCAGAGGATACTCGATTTCACGCAGGAGGAAGTACAGTGTATGTTATTCTTGAGTTGACGTTCAAGTTGGAGCTGGAGAAAGAAGGACACTATGAGTGGTGGTGGCTCGATGGATCAATTTGTTCTGCTGGTCCAATCGAATATTATATTATGTCTTTCGCGTGCCACGCGCAGCCTCGTCGGTTGGTTTGTAAATCAACCATCGACATTATCATTTGGTTTCAGTCACTGCAGCCAACCCCTGTACCGCTGTTGTGCCCCTGCTGTGCTTCAGCCGCGTTTGCTCGAGGAGCAAACAGACTGTCGGACAGTCCCTTTGCTACCCTGTGTCTATGGTGAACCTGGGGTAAACGATGGCTCTGTGTGGCTACATCTCTACGCCCCGATCGCTGCCGCCCTCGAGTTCGACTGGCAATGTCCGACCTCCTCGAAGTCCTTCCTGATTTCGACATCAAGCCGTACACGCATCTCTTGCACTCGCTCGAGAAGAACGACATCACCGTCGCCGATCTACTCACATCCGATCCCAAGGAGATCGCGAGAACATGTCCTCTACCGTCGGTGGACGTCCAAAAACTCGTCACGGACGTCGTCCAAGCGCTGCAGGCTGACGTGGCGGCTAATGTGAAAAAGATAGGCCAGGACACGTCTCAGCCCGAGGTAGGCGCCGGAGATGATGCTGGTGGACCGAGCAATGAAGCGGCGGAATCGCACAAGGGCAGTTTGAGGGTGAAGACACTCGACCCAGCCATTGATCGAGCACTGGTCGGTGGGTTTGCACCAGGACACATTACGGAGATCGTTGGCGAGAGCGCTGTTGGGAAGACCCAGTTAGTCCTGGGCCTGCTGCTGTCGGTCCAACTGCCTCCTCCCCGAGGCTTGGGCAAGGGGGCCATCTACGTGTCGACCGAGGCGCCGCTCAACACCAGCCGACTCAAACAAATGCTCTATGCCCATCCGGAGTACGAAAGCATGGAGCCTCAAGACCGTCCGTCTCTAGACTTTGTGCATACCATTGCGACCAACGACCTCGAGGCCCAGGAACACATTCTTCGCTACCAGCTGCCCGTGGCGGTAGAGCGATTCAACATCGGGCTGGTGGTGTTGGATTCGGTGGCAGCCAACTTCCGAGCCGAACACGAAACTCGAACCCCAGCAGGTCTGGCCGAGAGGGCCGTGGAGCTGGGCAAGCTGGCAACGATGCTCAGACGCGTAGCCATTCAAAACAACACCGCTATCGTGGTGACCAACCAAGTGTCGGATCGGTTCGAGGACCAGCGAAACATAGGACGGCCCTCTTCCTCGTCTCCTGCTACGAGGTCCTCACCAGCTTTGTCAGGCCCCAACGTCGAAGTTTCCCCTGCTGTCGCCGAGCGACGCCAAGAAGTACAGAGTCTGGACTACCAGCAGCAGTTCTTCACGGGTTGGGGCGACGACCCTCACGAAAGGCGCGGACAGTACAAAAACCCGGCTCTGGGTTTGGCGTGGGCCAACCAGATCTCTGCTCGCATCGTCCTTAAGATGGAAGGCGAGAGGCAAGAATATGCCGGAGGGAACATCTGGCGGGACCGCAAGAAGAGCAGGACGTTTGCCGTGGTGTTTGCACCGTGGGCGCCGCAGACATACCCTCCTATTCGATACGAAATTGGCATGCCGGGCATTGTTTCTCTTCCCGAGCCTGAACCTGCGAAAGTGACAACCACGTTGGACGATGAACATGCGGATCTTTTGAATGAGGAACTGTGGGCTACGGATGAAGACGACGAATTTCCATAATCCCCCAAGGGACGCCTACCACTGTATGTACTGCAAACTGCTCCTGTTGGGTAGACTGGCCAAGTAGCAGAGACGGGTGAGTTAGAGTTTGGATGTCAGTATGGGAGTCTTGGATACATAGAGACAGGCAGGCTGGGGTGCATGTAATGACAGCTCGTCGTACTGCAGTCCTTCAACTTGTAGAATCTCCAGGGTTACCTCCTGCTGGCCTTTCAGTTCGTCATTGATTAGACTCTAGATATCAGGCTCGATCGGGAATGTCGACGCGACGCCACGGCCACATTGGTTACAGATTCATGTTTGACAGGATGATCATTGATAATGCTTTATCTACTGCTCGTCTGCGGCGTCACTGGAGGCCTATCGTTTGAACATGGACAACAATCACCAAGAGGACGGCTCGTTGGCGTGCTTGTGGAGGCAATTCTGGACCGTTTGAATTGACTCTTCAAACAAGGCACCTGTCAGCAGGAGAAGTCCGCGGTGGCTACAACGGCAGAAGCATCAAACCGAACTACTACTCCTACTACTGTACCTACCTAAGGTAGTATCCCATCTCTCTCTCTCTCTCTTCTAGGCGGCTCATTGCGACTTTATCTCTTTCTTTCTAGGTTGGTCTGGTATTCTGTCATTGTTTCTTCCCAGTCACTTGGATTGTCTGGTCTGGTCGTTTCTGGTTTCCACAATCTCGTTCTTCAGTTCAACCCAACATGACGGCTTCGAATGGCCATGTGGTGCCCAAGAGGGTGCAAAAACACCCCTTTGACCAGTTGAGCAGCGAAGAAATCGAGATCGCGCGACAAGCCGTGCTGGACGCACGCAAGTCTGTCATTCTCTTCCGCAACATCTACACCGTCGAGCCGCCCAAGGCCCAAGTGGTCAAGTTTCTCGAAGCCGAGCACGCCGGGACTCTATCGCCAGACACGCCCCGACCGGCCCGCCAGGCTCGTGTCCAGTACGACGTTGTCTACGACGATCGCAGCCATGAGTATCTGGAATCAATTGTCGACATTGCCACGGGCAAGGAAGTCCATCTCCGACGCTTGGAGAAGGGCGCCCAGCAGTCCTTGACCGTGGACGAGTTCCGCGAGTTTACTGATGTCTGTGTCGAGTCGGAGATGTTCAAAAAGGCCATTCGAGAGCTCAATCTCGACCAAACGAAGTTCGAGGTTGCCATTGATCCGTGGCCCTACGGTGGCCCTGACCCGGGCGAAGTGACTCCACGGTAGGTTGAGTTTGGTTCCAGCTGACCTTTTTGTGTGTTTGTCTTCTGATGGTCTATCTGTAGATATACGCAGGGCCTTTGCTTTGCAAAGCTTCGACATGAGAACCCCGATACAAATCACTACGCCTTTCCTCTCCCCATCATTCCCGTGATGGACACGTACAAAAAGGAGATTATCCGGATCGACCGCCTGGCCACTGGAGGTGCCGAAGACGGGCTGGAATACGGAACCGCCAAAGCAAACGTGCTGGCGCACTGCCAACCGGCCGAGTATGTCCCAGAGCTGCTGGACATTCCTCTTCGCGACGACCTGAAACCTTTGAACGTGGTGCAGCCTGAAGGGCCTTCGTTCAAGGTTAGCGACGACTCGTTGATCGAGTGGCAGAAATGGAGATTCCGGGTTGGGTATGTCACGCCTCTTTCAGTACTATTGAAAGTAAACCAGCTGGTGCTGACCTTGACCTAGGTTTACTCCTCGAGAGTGTGCAGTGTTGCACGATGTGCAATATGACGGTCGCAGTGTCTTGTATCGGTTGAGCTTGTCTGAGATGACCGTCCCGTACGGCGATCCTCGACCGCCATTTCAGCGCAAGCAGGCGTTCGATTTCGGCGATGCTGGTGCCGGTCGAGCGGCGAACAACCTTGCCTTGGGCTGCGACTGTCTTGGTGTGATCAAGTATATCGACGCCATGCTTGTCGACTCGGAAGGCAAACCATCAGTGTCAAAGAACGTCGTTTGTATCCACGAACAGGACAACGGCATCGGGTGGAAGCATACCAACTTCCGAACCAACCGAGCCGTGGTGACGAGATCGAGAGAGCTGGTAGTGCAATTTATCATCACGCTCGCCAACTACGAGTATATTTTTGCGTTCAAGCTGGATCAAGCTGGAGGGTGAGTCGGATGACTGTCTGCAGGTGACACCACGCTGACTACGGGGTTTCTCCCGACGCAGTATCACAGTCGAAACACGGGCCACGGGTATTGTATCCGTGGTGAACATCGATCCGGGCAAGGTGAGTCCGTACGGGAACGTCGTGTCACCGGGTGCCCTGGCACAAAACCATCAACATATCTTTGCGGTGCGGATCGATCCCGCCATCGACGGACACGAGAACACCATCTTTACGGAAGAGTCGCTGCCGATGCCGATGAACCCGAAGACGAATCCGTTTGGCAACGGCTACGAAGTCGTGCGAAAGCCGGTGACCAAATCGTCGGCCATCCATGCCTCTCCGTTCACGAATTTGACCATCAAGATGGCCAATACCAACAAGATCAATCCGATCTCTCAACGGCCCGTGGCGTACAAATTCATCCCTTCGCCAACGCAATTGATCCTGGCCGACCCCGAGTCCATCGTCGCGAAGCGGGCGGCCTTTGCCCACCACCATGTCTGGGTGACCAAGTACAAGGACGACGAGCTGTTCGCCGCGGGAGAGTTTACAAATCAGTCACAAAAGGAGATTGGCGGTGTTGCGGATGCCGTGAGCCGCAATGACGACGTGGAAAACGAGGACGTGGTGGTTTGGAACGTCTTCGGACTTACTCACAACCCTCGGGTGGAAGACTGGCCGGTCATGCCGGTGGAAATCCACCAGCTCCAACTGAGGCCGGCGGACTTTTTTGTCAGAAACCCGGCCTTGGATGTCCCGAGCAACAAGAATCTCAGCAGTGTCGAGGTTGGACGGGACCAGAATGGAACATGTTGCCAAGCAGACACAGCGGCTGATGGGGCGAGGAATGGGAATGGTTCTGTCCAGGCAGCCCCGACTTCACATCTTCAAGGGACTGACAGCGTCCCTGTGGCTGAGGTGACAGGGGCCAACGCCAACGGGCACTAAATGATATATATACATTGAACTCAGACTTGGATATGAGACTGTATATAGCACGCCGAGAAATAGTAGTACGTACGACGGCACTCAAGTTCACGTTCCCAGTGCAGCCTGAGTGATAATGCACAGTCAGGCCGGAACGGAACAAGGTTGGTCCGGGAATGTTCCGATCCGGGGCCACCGAGTACAAGTCCACCTTTCAATTTGAAGTTGGGATTGAACCAGAACCGCGATTACCTATTGCTACTACTACTATTTATTACTATATGTTGGAGGATATTACAACTTGTCAGGCACAGCACTTGAAGTTCATGTCGGGTTCTTTCTGCCGCTGCTAAATTACCTAGGTAATGACGGGCTGAGGAGTCCACCCTGAAGCCCCTGCCAATAACCGCCGTTCCACTCCCGCAAAGCAAATCCAGCGCAAGGCCTGTCGAGTTCCCTGTCCTTTCGGCTTCGACGGAAGACGGTGGCGGCTGTGATTTGACGGTTGGGCATCTCTCGCCTCTGCCAAGCGGCCAAGCCAAACAGGCCCCCTGGCGGGCCGGGAACCGAGGGGCTAGGGAGCCCTAGGGAGGCCTAAGGAGGCTTTTGGGAAGGCTCTGTGCGACGCTGTAGCCTTTAGCATCGTCAGTGGCACCCATGCCTCTTATCAGAGCGCACAAAACCCTGAATCCTGGAGATGCGCTGACCGCCGCTGGCTCCTGACTGGCCCAGTGCTGGTGCCGCTGCTCCGATGATGGTCCTCAATCAAGTGTCTCTGACAATTCCAGGTGCGGCAAGCTGGCACGCGACATGCACTGCCAGTGTAAGCGGGAGATATCGTCGGTCTCGAGTCCCTGCACAATTCTGTGAATGGAGACTGGGCAACATGTACAACGACTGCTAATCATAGAGTGCTATCTCATATCTCTACTACTACTACGAGGTGACACTGTACTTGCTCCTTCTATTGCCGCCACTGTCATGCTTCTGGGTGACAATGATGTCTAATACTTCGGTCTCTTGAAGCTGTTCTGGATTCATTAACGCGCCTCCGTTGTCTTTCAGGCTCCCTTCCTTCCGTCTCCTCTTGTACACGGCGCCTTCTCGTTGCACATACGGTGATGCTCTGCCTGCGTTGACCTTCACGCTGAGAACTACCCATCGACACCCATCACACCTCTCCTGCATCTTCTGAATTCACTTTGACCATGAATCGAGAACCTTTCAACGGGAACCTCTTTCGCAAGCAACAGCCATGGTTTCAAATCAATACCTCTTCATTGTTTTCCTCAGCCTCCTAATCACTTGGGTGAGCCCTGGACACGCTTCGCCCTTATCGGATACCCTGTCAACGCCTATTCCCTCCGAGTCGATCTCACTTTCCGCTCCCACCGCACTCAGCGCAGGCGCTCCATCCTCCACCGCGACCGCTCCTCCAGACCCCGACCGAAACAAGTACTTCCACGAACCAGGCGGTGATGATCTCCTACACCACTACGACGCCCGCTTTTTCCAGAGAATTGTGAGCGACGAGGAAAGACGAGACACCCTGCAACATCTGATTCGGGCATACTTCTTGACCTTTGACTATCTGGGCATCGAGACCTGGATCGCACATGGGACTCTGCTGGCCTGGTACTGGAATGGCAGGGTGGGTTGGAAATTTTGACGGACAAGAAAAAAGCGCACACTGACCGTCCAACAGATCTTACCATGGGACTGGGATCTCGACACCCAAGTCACTGACGAAGGTCTGAGACTTCTCGGGAAACACTACAACCAAACCTATTACGACTATGAAGTCGGCGATGGTCAGCCAAAGCGACGATACTACCTCGATGTCAACTCGTGGTCGTGGCAGCGAGATCGAGGAGACGGAGCCAATGTGCGTACCATTTTGACCGCAAGATGCTCGGCCTGGACTGACAGACGTGTACAGATCATCGACGCGCGCTTCATCAGTGTTGACAACGGACTGTTCGTCGACATCACCGGCTTGTCCGAAGTGTACCCCGAGACCGAGCCTGGAATCATCATGTGCAAGAACAACCACCGATACCGATTACGAGACATTTTCCCACTGAGACACACCTACTTTGAAGGCGTCAAGGCCAAGGTGCCCTTTTCATACGTCCCGATCCTGACGGAAGAGTACTCGGATGCTGCGTTGGTCCGGACCGAGTTTCAGGGACACCAGTGGGATATGCACAGTCAGGAATGGATCAAACTTCCGGACGAGCAAGAGGTTCTTCAGGGCGACGACGGGTCCCACCCTGATTCATCCTCCAAAGAAGACGGAGCATACGCTTGATGAAAACGCGTCAATGCCTCCGTATCAGTACGAAGCAGAGTAGCGCCCAAGAGGCCGCGTTGATAGCAGCAGCTTGAGCTACGATAATAATTAATACTTGCCTACCAAAGAGTCTGGTGTGATCAAGTAGAGCTGATGATTTCAAGTCATAGTAAATCACCGTTAAATTGGGGATTACAATAACGTACTTTTGTACGTCTACAACTACAGTAGCTGTCGTATTATGGTGCGCGTTGTCCGAGTTTAGTACCTAGTACCAGTGGCTTCAAGTTCTGTACGTGGGTCGTACAATCGACGTGCGTCATCGGCCTGGAGCCTTTTGTGGGCGCCTTCGAGTCCGAGTGGTGGTGGACACTCAGGCTGCACGAGGCTGCACCGCCTCATCCTCCGCTGATTAATACAGTTCTAGCATTATTCCCAGCGCAGCACCTGGTCGAATGGCAGAGAAACAATTCAGATTCGCCATATACTCTTCGCAGCCTTGTGCCCTCGTCACCCACCTGATTTATCCGAATATCTTGCCGGCTAGAATCGCTCTATCGCAAGTCCAAGACATAACGACCAAACAACACAGTACATCAGTTCTGCCGAAACCCAACCCATGCGGATTCAATATCGAGACCAGACCCTCGAATTTGAGGATGAGGCCGACGAAACCATCAAAGGGCTCGCGACACGATGCGCCGAGAAAATCGGTGCCGACGTCGAGCGGATATCACTCTTCTTCCTGCCCAGGCCGGGTCTCGTCAAGCACCCGTTCCCCGAGCGCAAGCTGAGCGAGTTTCTCACCCCGACGACGCGCATCAAACTAGTTGGCACGCCAAACACCGAAATCAAAAAGATGGATGACATGGCGGCGGCCAGCCGACGTGTAACTCGACCCAGCAGCTTCAAGCCGGTGCAGGCAAACAAAAGTCGGGACTGGAAGCGGATCCAGGAAGAAAGCAAATACACATTCCACGCCATCGAACCTTTACCGTATCTGCCGAATCCCGAGAAGAGTCGGAGATATCTGGAGCGCCTCGCGAATGACCCGGGCATCAAGGCGGCGATGCGCAAACATAAATTCAGCGTGGGCCTACTCACCGAGATGAACCCGGCCGAACATACAACGCACGAATCCAAGACGCTGGGACTTAACCGGAACCGGGGCGAGGTGATTGAACTGCGCCTACGGACGGACCGCTACGACGGATATCGAGACTACAAGGTCATCCGCAAGACGCTCTGCCATGAACTTTCCCACAACGTCTGGGGCGAACATGACCGCAACTTCTGGAATCTCACCAAGGAGATTGAGCAAGAGGTGGAGAGGAACGACACGCTGCATGGCGGACATCGTCTTTCCAATGAAGAGTTCTATGACCCTAACGACACTTATGATGACGCAGAACATGCCGACCATGGCGGCTGGACCGGCGGCGACTTTGTGCTCGGTCGGTCACAGGATGCCCCGGCCGAGACTGGCTTGAGTCGGCGAGAGATCATTGCTCGTGCAGCCCTGAGCCGGCAGCAGAAGGAGAGGGAGGCTCGACAACAACAACAGCAACAAGAGCCATCGTCATCCTAAGTGGCTAGCGAGAGATGGAATTTTGTGTGTTTATTTGTTTGTATTCTCTTCCTTATAGCAAGGCGCTGGGGGTAAACTTGGATTGCTTGTTTGATATATGGCAATTGCATAGACATGAATTGATGACAACAGCTGTGATGAGATTTTGAGCATTAATAAAGCGGCATACAAACAGTTTATTTGTAGAGGGTGTTTCCCGTTGCCTCTGAGTCTCCTGTCTTATAATAACGGGCCGGAGCTCGTCAGGCTTTGGCTGCACTGCAGAACCTTGGCCCCTGAAATGCCTCGGAGCACTTTTCAGGCACTTCTATGCGCTGGTTTCTAGCATCCAATCCTATACTATGTTGCCTGTTTTGGTTATTGCAAATGTAGCATCATTGGAAATGCACGAGTCCGAGTATTGACTTTTGGGTTATTGGAAGCTGTGCTAGTCATTTTCCAAAAGGACTGGCCAACCGGTGAGATCTTGAGAGATTCCAGTATAAAGCTCCCTTGGCCATGAAGCGGATCCTCTGGCCTCCGCCCACTTCTACTCTGTGCATCAGCCTCAGTCGAGACTTGCAACCACATTCCGTGTAGCCATTCTAGGCCAGCCTGAAACTGAAGCGTTCGGCAGAACATGTGTTCGACACGGCTGGACATATGAATGCATGAGGTGAGCCGAACTAGTAAGTGAAGAACTTGCTCCCTTCTCTGCATGTAGTGCTGTCAACGTGGAGGAGGACCGCACTGTGGAAAAGACAAATGATCCGCGCGGTCAGCAATCGAACTCCTGAGGAGCCGGGCACTGGCGCCGTCATGGCTTCAATACAAGTTTGGCCAACTCTTTCGATGCCGCAGCCTTCTGCATGTGCCGACATTCTCACCGACCAACAGTCGCAAGCCGACTGCCCGGGCCGTGATAAGCCTCACAGCCGACATATCCTGAGCAAGACCCGGTGGTATGAACAGGGAACAGGGTTTGACCAGAAATCCCTCAGCACACAGCCACCATATGTTGGAGATGACCGAATCAGACACTGAGGAAGAGGTCAAACGATTTATTTTACAGGCCATCGTGTCACTTCCGAACATGGACGATGACTCGCAACCCTTGGAACGATCTCTGTACATCTTTCAGGAAAAACCAAGGTATGTTTCTGGGCCGGTCTTTCGCTTCCACATCTGCAACTTGCAGCTGGCCGTACAGTGCTGGTTCGATGTGCAAGATTGCCATCAGAGTACTAGTACCTCTCTATACCAACCGAGGTCCACTGTGCAAATGGCACGCGGTTGTTCGGGCGTCGATGAACTAAGTACTTAGTATCGTCGTTAATTCCGCTCGACAATGCGGCAACCCTTATAGGTGGACTAAGCAGGCCTAAGCAACCCCCCCGTGGCCCCAAGCCTGTAGTTTACAGGTGAATTGCCAATCCAGATTGCATGCGGGGTCCCCGCAATGGGTCCCTTTGTGGGGGATCGGTGCTGCCCTCCTTTACCCCCATGCGTGGCAACGGGAAGGTTCCGCAGAGGTCCAAGGTTGAAGGTTGAGCCGGGTATAAGGGGGAGCCCTGCCCTGCCTAACTGGTAGGTACTTTGGGACGTGTTTTTGTGTGGTTTTCGTGCGACCTTCTTTGAACAAACTCGACCGCCATTGACTGGAAATCGCGTCCATCAAATATTTGCCGGACAAAATGGCGGAGAAGGAGAGTCAGTCCATCCACGCCGAGATGGTCGACGAGGCCGCTCTCCCGGTCGCCGACAAGGGCGAGCTCGTCCAGTTGGACGCCGCGGCAGAAAAGGCGCTGGTGCGCAAGATCGACTTGCATCTGCTCCCGCCCTTGTTTGTGCTCTATATGTGCGCGTTTATTGATCGGTAAGAACCTGGCTGCTGGCTCAACTCCGACACGTTGGACCTTTGCTGACTTGTGGGTGGTTTCAGAGTGAACATCGGAAATGCACGAATTCAGGGCCTGGAAAAAGACTTGAACATGACCGGCTCCGACTACAACATTGCCCTTTTTGTGAGTGGTAGTACCTGAGTGAAACAGTGTTTGGTGGACTGACCGGCTACTAGATGTTCTTCATCCCATACATCACCCTCGAGTTTCCGTCCAACGTCCTGCTCAAGAGACTTCGCCCGTCCATCTACCTCCCTTCTCTGATCATCGGCTGGGGAATCATGACCGTCTGTCAAGGTGTCACCGGATCGTTCGCCGGCCTCGTCGTCTGCCGTGTGCTGATTGGGGTGTTCGAAGCGGGCTTCTTCCCCGGCATGGTCTACCTGGTTTCCATGTACTATAAGCGCAACGAACTGCAATGGCGCTTAAACATTCTGTGGAGCGCCGCCATCATCTCCGGAGCCTTTAGCGGCCTGCTCGCCTACGGACTGGCCAACATGGACGGAATTGCCGGATACGGCGGCTGGAGATGGATCTTCATTATTGAAGGCATTGCCACGGTCCTGATCGCCGCGGCGGCCATCTTCGTCCTTCCGGACTGGCCGACAACGGCCAGGTTTCTGTCCCAGTCCGAACGGACGCTCCTAGAACAACGACTCGGCTTGGACACAGGAGACCGTTGTCGAATGGATCGCTGGGGCAAAGGCACGTCGAAGCGCGTGTTTGGCGACATCAAAATCTGGCTTGGGTATGTGCTGGTCCTGCTTCCTTTCGGTCGTCATAAAGCCTGTCATGTTTTGTCTTCTGAACTGTTGCTGTTGCTGACCACTTACTCTTGATCCACAGCGTCCTCATGTTTTTGGGCGTGACCACGACCAACTACGCGTTCGCCTTCTTCACCCCAACCATCCTCAAACAACTCGGATGGACATCGGTACGCTCACAAGTCATGTCGATTCCCATCTGGGTCGCGGCAGCCCTCGCGGCGCTGGGTGCGGCTTGGTTCTCCGACCGGATGAAACATCGATACGGCTTCATCGTCCTCGGTGCCGCCATCACCACCATCGGCTACGCCATCCTACTTGCCATGCATTCGGTGCCTGTGGGTGCTCGCTACTTTGCCCTATACACCATCGTCATGGGCGGATACATCACGCAACCCATCACCATTGGCTGGCTGAACAACAACCTGAGCGGACACTATAAGCGCGCTGCGGGCACTGCTTTGTCAGTCGGCCTGGGAAATGTCAGGTAGGTGTTACTATCACCCCATTCATGCCACATATGTCCATCTTGCGTGCAATATGCCAAAGCCCACAGCGGCAAACGTTGTTGATGTGATCTTGCTAACGTTGGATTTGTATAGTGGCATCATCGGGAGTACCGTCTTCCTCACCCGTGAGGCACCGACGTACCCTACCGGATTCGGCGTAGGGTTAGGTCTTTGCTGGGTCACTGTCGCCGCCGCGACGGTGCTGGCATGGTACATTATTCGGGAGAACCGGATTCGCGACAACGGGGGCCGAGACTATAGATATGAGTTGCCAGAGGATGAGAAAGGGAATCTGGGAGACGATCATCCTTCGTTCCGGTTTATGCTGTAGAAAGGAAGGAATAGAACGGGTTTGTCAAAGGGTATCATGTATGATTCATGGCGCCTTTCAACCTTGGTTATCCCGGGTTGCTCAGTGGTCTCAATCTACTTTATCTATTACATCCAACCAATACCCGTGTCTCTGTCTCTCCTCCTCCTGCTTCCTGGGCCGCTGTCAAGGGTGTCAAGGGGTGGCCACAACTGGCCGGACTGAAACGGTGGGTCAACATGTCTCTACCGTCTTATCCAACCGGGTATTACCCCAGCCAGCACTTCTCAGTGGCCGCCAAATGCTTGGTGGGTAGTGGAGCCAAGACATGAACTTGATGCTCTTCCTCCAGCAACTTAAAATTTCCCCTTCGTCAGTTCCGGAATGCGCATGTTGACATTTCTCCAGAACAGGATGGCCACCCACGACAGACCAAAGAAGCACAATGACGCGATCAGCATATAGTCCTGTGTCTCGCAGTATGAGCGATCAATGCCTATCCTCTCTGGGGTTCCTTTGGCAAACGATGCCTGCACATTCAAGTCGCCGACGATCTGCGGCAGACTGAACAGGTCCCGAAGCGGCATGTACTTGACCAACTTCTCCGGGAATATTCCAATCCAAATCGACGCGGCGATCGTGAGACCAAACGCGGCGCCGATGCTGGACATGAGACCCTCGATGGCAATCACCGCGGTATAATGCTGGTGGTCTGACACTGCCATGACAGTCAGCTGCTCGCTTAGCACGACCACACCACTGCCCAAGGAGATGAAAATCTGGGTCATGATGATATATCCGATCTCAGTGGACGGGTCGTTGAAGTGGTACAGGAGACCAGTTCCCAAAAGGACCAGTGGCATCCCAACCCCGAGAGCCAGGTATTTCAGCCTCGCACCAGCCATCAGCGCCAGCCCGACGACGATGCCTCCAACCGACGTCCCCACCAGCATAATGTTGGTGATATATGTCGCGTTGGCGGTGCTCTGGTGCCAGACAGCCACCAGCATCGAGAGAAAGAAGGCGTTCCAGATGTAAAACCCGGTGAATGTGCTCGCGGCCATGACACAGGTGAAGAAGATGGTGCGGTTCCAAATCAAGGGCCACGGCATGAACGACACGGGAGCCACATATCTCTCGTACAGCACAAAAGCAATGACTAGCAAGCCGCCGAAAATCAAAAAGCAGATAATCATGGGGGACTTCCATTGCTGTTTTTGGAACGCCCACAATGTCAGGCCGAGAAGGAACAGTGACAAGCCAGTCGAGAGCATCAACACTCCCACCACGTCGAATTCTCGCAGGTAGAAAATCACCTTCTGCGCCAGAGTCATATTGTCGCTCTCTTGAACCGGCGAAGGCGACACCAGTCCTTGTTTCTCGGCCTTGTATTGGTAAAAGTACAGCAGCCCCGCAAGCGGAGCGCAAGTGACAGGCACAACAATAGCCCAGATCCCAAACCCCCATCTGAACCCGATGGTTTCGAGAATCGATTGAGCGGCGGGGCCCGACGCCCATGTGGTGGCAATGACCGACGAAGTGCCCACTGCCAGGTAGAACCCTCGAGTACGCAGGGTCGAGGTGTCGGCGATGATGACAATGACAGAGTATGCAATACCCTGGTATCCGACCTGGTAGAAGACCTGACCCGCAAAGTACGTCTGCACGTTTCGACATGCCGCCAGGATGATGAAGCCGAGCACCTGGATCAGAACCACCAGTGTCAATGTCTGTGGTCTTCCCCACAGATCCATCAGTTTCGCCGACGGCAGCTTGAAAATCCCGGAACAGAGTGCGCCCACAATCAGTGCCGTCGGAGTCATGGTGTGGCTCGCGAAGGCGCTGGTGACATAGGGGTTGAGGGTGGTCACGACGCCGTTGGCAAAGGTCGAGATGAATTGGACGACCCAGATTCTGTTGTACGTGTGTCAGCAGAGCTTGCTTTACTTGCTGATTGATGGGTTTGCTTGCAGTATATAAAGCACGAGCAGCTGTTTGCGGCCCCAAACTGAAGTCATGGCCTCTGCTCGGCGCACCCCGAGTTGAGGCACAGTCCTGGGTTCAGACTCATGGTTTTGAGCGTCATCACTCTTCTCTTTTGGTGCTGTGCTGTCAGGTGTTGCGCTGCTCTTCTCTTCATCCCGAAGCTCAAATACGCCTCCTGCTTCCTCTCCCTGTGGCTTGGTAGCATCTTTGGCCATAATGAATAGCTTTGGGAGAGTCTTGTGCATACGCGTGAAGGGGACTACCCGCTTGGTCATGGTAAACCCCTGTGTGATATATATAGCCTGGGCCGTCTATCTCGCCGTGTTCTGTACAGATAGTCGTGTGACTATGAGATTGGAACCAACACTCAGAGCGACATCGGACGCTATGGAAATGCGAATAAGAAGCATCTAATCAGATACCTGGGAGTTGATTTCCACGAGTCTCCGCCTCATTTCTATTCAGAGAGAATGGTCCGATCAAGTCTCAAAACATTATGTCGACTCCACTGCTGTCAAATGCCTCAATGCTACCTCAGTCACAACCCTTAGTATGTCCATGGTAGCCGTGAATGGATACTAGCAGGCATTGGGCGATGCACAGCTGTGTGTGATTTGACCTTTTGAGACCCTGAGATGAACGAGCTAGTCTTGATCCCACCCCTCGGAAAGAAGACTTTGCTGATCACACAACGTTATTGCCACTCCGCACAGGTTGTGCACTTGGTGGCTTCGGCATTGGGCCCTTCCGGCTTCTCGCTGGCCCTGGTTCCGACTTTTTGCGTATGTCAGTACCTGCCAGCCTGAGTGCTAGGGCACAGGCACTGCCATGACGGTTGTCCTCTAAACTTTTCTTGGGGGCCGCTCTCTTTCCCTCTGTTGATGCCGTTAGGTCTCTATATAGAGAAAGCACTGACCGTGAAGAAAGAGTACAAGGGTCAAATTAGTAACAAGTAAAGTGCTGCCGTGAGTAATCTAACAGTCCCGAAGACACAGGGTTACCTCACCTAGGTCCTCTATGCATGAATTGGACTCCAACGGAGGTGTTAGTCAAGTCGACGTCGATATGAGACAACAACGCCACCATGTAGCGACTCTCGGATGCTCCGTGGACACTGCGAGGGCGCAAGCTGCTCCGCATACCTGAGTACTTAGCAAGAACCAGCCGAACATGGTCGGACTCGGCAACGAGCTTGAAATACCCCCTGCGGTTGATTACTGGCTGAGAGCTGGACTATCAATTATAGCACCTTGGCAAGGGGACCTGCATGTATAGCTAGGGACCTGTGTAGTGTTCAGCGTAGCAGTAATTGTCGTTTGAATAAACTTGAACGTCGTACAGTAAAGCAGGAGGCGTAGTGGGGCGCCGGTGGCCGCTGTGGATCCCGGACTTCCTATCTCAGAGCAGAGTTGCCTATCTTGGCTTAGTTGCAGTCCGTAGACACGATGCTAGTGGATGGTTCAAACTGAAGAACAGCCAAGACTTGAACTGCACAAGGCTTGGTTCCCGAACTCGGTAATTCACGCAGCCTTGTTGCTCCACCCAATCCTCCTCCCGAAACCGCATCGCAACAACCACTGCAGTATCAGGCACGGGACTTTTGCACATCCGGCGGCTCTTTGGTCAGAAAGGGGACGGTGACTGTCTCACAGCTCTGAGAAGCTGAATGAGATGATTAGATCAAGGTAATCAATCAATCTCCGATCATCGGCGTTGTACCTGGGGTATAGGATGAGAGAGATGATGGTATTTAAATGGAAGCAGTCACTTGAGAACTTGATGTCTTGCTCTGAACACATCAGCAACTGCTCTCTCCAACGCTACAGTCTTCACTGTAACTTCGCACACTCGTTGACCACCCACACTCGTTCAAAAGCCCCCTCAGCAGCAAAAGACCCCAAGTGCTCCGAACTCTCTTCATCATGAAGACGTCCACCGTCGGCGCGTTGACCCTGGCATTGGCCATGGGCGCATACGCTCAAAGTCTTCCATCGGATCTCCCAGCCCTGCCTACATGTGCCGTACGTACCCCGAAATTCTATCGACTGCGGCCTGTCCTCAGATTCGAAGCATGAAAAAGACGAGCGATGAGCAATAAATGCTAACCGCATATTTCTAAACAACAGGAAACCCCATTCATCAACGGCCTCACCGCGGACGGCTGCGAGACGACCGACCTCGCATGCCACTGCAAGAGCACCTCTTTCTTCTCTGGCATCGTGTCGGCGGTCACGGCTGCTTGCAGCGCTTCGGACGTTGAAAGTATGTCAATTTTTCCCATTGAAATGTTACGACCAACCACTCGACTTCTCTAGCTAACCAAGCTCATCACAGCTTCCTGGACGATCATCGAGGAAGTCTGTGATTCTGTCGGCGTTACTATCCCTGTGACGCTCCCTGCTCCCGGCAGCGACAGTGGCAGTGAAAGTGGCAGTACTACGACTTCGCAGCCTGCCGAAACCGCTACCACGGCCACTCCCCAGCCTACCACGACGTCTGCTCCCGCCCAAGCCACGACCACTTCTGCGCCGGCTCCAGTCAGCACGACCTCTGCAGGCTCTGCTTCCGGTAAGATCACCACGACCACCACTGCTCCTGCTGCCCAAGGTACTTCGGCCAAGACCACCACCACCGGCGTTGCCGTCTCCAGCGGCAACCCATCCCAAGCGCCGGCTGGCTCGACCGTCGCGGTATCTGCCAGTTCCACATTGCCTACTAAGCCCGCGACCTACACAGGCAGTGCTTCCAAGAACGATGGTGTGGGTATGAGCGCGTTGATGGGCGCTGTCGCCCTCGGCCTGGCGGCTGCCTTTTAGGCGACTGGATGAGGAGAGACGGGAACAAGGGTTTGATTGGGGGATTCACCTATCTCATCCTCAGGTGGCCAACTGTTGAAAAAAAGGGGCGGACAAAGCCAATGACCAGACCCTCATGTTGGAAAGAGATATGGTGCCGAGAGTCGGCAATTTCATGTATTCACTTCTTATATAATACATTTTTTAGTACCTCCCTGTCGAGGATTTATTCAGAATGTCAATAGTGATCATCCTGGTTGTTTGAATGACATGCCGTGGCCTTCTTAGACAACGAATTCATGAAAGGAACCATTTAGATTCAAAGCCTTGAGACAAGCCAAGCCAGACCAGACTGCTGCTTGACTGTCAAGGGTCGTGATCACTACCTTTGTAAGCTGCATTGGCGCTCAACTTCGCTGTCGACAGGTAGACAAAGTCCGCCTTCAGTAGCTTGGTGAAGATTGTGCTTCTTGAGGTGTGGAAACAAAAGGCCACAGGATGTCCATCTTTTCGGTCAGGTTGAGTGGTCCCTAGAGAGACGTTGCCGGTGTCTGTACAACTTGAAGGTAACTTAGAAGCCGCAGTGCTCTGGCGACTTGGCACGAATTGGGTTCAGGATGATGCCGCCCTATCCCCACTCTGGGAGTTCCAGCAAGAAAACAAGCTTTGGTAAGAGCAGCAGCGCTAAAACGTGCGAGCCGTAACTGTGCAGTAACCTCAACTCCCCTGTCCCTGACATTGTGTCTAGCGCAGCGCAGGCGGCGACAGGCAGTGCAGTCTGGTCGCGGTACTACCTATAGCACCTTTTATAGCTATCGTATAAGGTATCTTGGCTGCCTAATGCCTGACTCTGCACCTGTAGTACCATAGGGAGGCCTGAGCGTGAGGTGAGGCGGATCATTGAAGTTCAAGTGATCCGTGGCACACCGACGTCACTGACTGCAGGTGCAAGTGTCACTGCGTCGGGGGACACGGAAGCCTGATCTTGCGGCGCCAGCCTTAAAAGAGGCCACTGAGTCAAAACACGGTTCAGACACTGGCGCAGGCAAGGCATGTTCTTGGGGCGCTGCCACTGTAGTGCATCGGCAGGGAGTAGTCATAATAGTACTAGTAGTATTGCCATCATGATTCCATAGTCCTTACAGGGAACTGTAGCAGTGCCTGCAGTGGTGGTGGTAGTAGACGTATCGCCGCTCCACCCAAATCAATCTCATCTCCACTGGCACTGTAATGTAGCGTCCCATTCCACTGCATCCGACCCCATTTGCATATGACTCTGACTCTTTTTTCCTCTACCAGAATTTCTCTGCATTCGTTGCAACAACAATCATACCACGCTGCACCCCAAACCTGTGCCTATCTGGGTGCTGAATGCCTCAGTTAGAAGGATCCCGGCAGCCGTCGCCGTCGGAGAATCCTGGTCCTGCCTTGAATGCGGCCTTGTTCAGCCGTCGCGTCAGCGAACAATATTCTGATCTCGCTCGCACCGCCATCATGACGAACGCCTCCTCCTCTCCGAACCCTGAAGCCCAACAGTCGATGAACAATGTCGCAACCTCAAATCAGCCAGGACTCATGCCGCCTCCCAAGACCCCCTTTGGCAGGGCTTCCTCCAATCTTGGCCCCAGCAAAGCGCAGCCGCAACCGCAACCGCAGCCTGCGAACAATACCGCCATGGGAATTGCCCTGACCGACACTCCTGCGCCCAGCGCGCCCGGCAGTCCTCAAATGTGAGCAGACATGACTCACCGTGTTCGCGCTCGGTGCGCCTTTGGAGAAGAGAAGTGGTTGGCTGACCGTTGTTTGTCTCTAGACATGCCCGTGGAAGCGCCAATGCTTCTGGCACCGCAACTCCCAAGATCCGCGCCACCACCCTCGACATTCCCGGTCTTACGCGCTCCAAAGTCTCCCCCGACGGTCGCATCTCGGAAAGAGATGTTGGTGCCAAACTCATCATCATCATGGTGGGCTTGCCGGCGCGAGGAAAGAGTTACATCACCAAGAAGGTGGCCCGCTATTTGAATTGGTTGCAGCATCCTACCCGAATCTTCAATGTGGGCGACCGTCGCCGAGTGGCTGCCGGTGTAGGTCCAAATCTCCCAGACAGAACAGACGCTGCTCTCCGAGAGTCCATCCGCCGCATGAGCTCCAACACCACCACCGAACATTCTCACGTCGCTGATCAAGGCGACTTCTTGCCTCCGCCTGCCATCAAGACCGAAATCCGCGTCAATGGCGAAGTCACCTCTCCAACGCCCCTCAGTCCGCCACCCACGAATGCCTCGACCGAGTCTGGGAAGAACGGTGATCCTATCCTGCTGCCAGCGCCGGAACCAATCGACCAATCTGCCCGGTTCTTCGACCCTGAAAACACCCGTGCGAAACAGCTCCGGGAGCAGGTGGCTCATCAGGCATTGGACGAACTCCTGAAGTACGTCTTGGAAGATGGCGGCTCCGTTGGCATCTTGGACGCGACGAATCACACTCAAGAGCGACGCATGTCTCTTATTCAACACATCCGGCAACGCGACGAGAACATCAACGTCTTGTTTCTGGAGTCACGCTGTCAGGATCAAAACCTTCTGGAAGCCAACATGCGCCTCAAACTGTCTGGTCCTGACTACCGCGGCAAGGACCCGGTTGTGGCTCTGCAAGATTTCCAAGAGCGGGTACGGCAGTACGAAAAGTCGTACCAGAAACTAGACGAATTCGAAGAAGAACACGACATGCCATACTGTTCCATGGTTGATGTAGGACGGAAGATGGTCAGTTTCCAGGTCAAGGGATTTCTCTCCATTCAAACCGTCACATACTTGATGAATTTCAACCTGGCCCCGCGTCAAATCTGGATCACCCGTCACGGCGAGTCCATGGACAACGTCAACGGCAAGATTGGCGGCGACAGTTCCTTGAGTCCTAACGGCGTCCGATATGCCCGGGCGCTGAGCAAGTTCATGGAAGAGCAGTGGAAGGCTTGGGAGGCGAACCATGCTGAGAAGAAGGCCAACACGCATTTCCCGCCACGTCCCGGTGATACCACCCCGCCCAACCCAGCCTACACGGCGCAAACACTACACGAACGAAATTTCTGCGTTTGGACGAGCATGCTGAAACGCAGTATCGAGACCAGTCAGTTTTTCGATGAGGATGAATTCGACATCAAACAGATGCGCATGTTGGACGAACTGAACGCCGGAGTCATGGAGGGAATGACCTACAAGGAGATCCGGGAGAAGTTCCACCACGAATACGAGCTCCGCAAGCGAGATAAGCTGCACTACCGCTACCCAGGCCCCGGCGGTGAAGGGTATCTCGACATCATCAACCGCCTGGGCAAAGTCATCTTGGAAATCGAGCGCATGACGGACCATGTTTTGATCATCGGGCACCGCAGCATCTGTCGGGTGCTGCTTGCATACTTTATGGGCCTCGCCCAGGAAGACATCAGCGACTTGGATGTGCCATTGGGGGTGGTCTATTCGCTCGAACCTGTAAGTACCAACAAGACTTCTGACAAAAGAGTACGCATGCTAACCGCGATGTGACAGCGACCGTACGGGGTTGATTTCAAGGCGTATCGATGGGATCCAGTCAAGGATGAGTTTCGATACGAACCTGATTATCAGATGAGGCGAGCCACCGACCCACAAGCCGCCTGATGGCATATCTCCTCCACCAACACATGATACCCTTGCATTCTCTGGTGTTGAAGGCTTTGCCCTCGGGCGGGCTTGTGTATATTAACTTTATGGACATAATGCTTCACGTCCAGCTTGTTTTCAAATCGATCATGTCTTCATATTGGCGTTCTTGGCAACTGGACTAATACCCTTGGATTTGGCAGACAAGATAGTTGCTGGCATCAACGTCCCGATGGCGTGTTCCGCATCAACTCGTGGGTGGATTGGTGACTATTATGCTGTGGTTGGAAAGATTTCTCGGCAGCATTGCGGCGAATGCTAATGGACAATGAGCGTGGCGTCATGGGTTGTCTTCTATGTACACGACGGCACGGGTGACCACCGTGCTGGATGGATAGACATGGAAGATTGGATTTTATTTTGCGGGAAGACGGTCATGGCAGCGTTGTATGGAGTACGGACAGATCGGCTTACGACTGAAGACTTTTCCGCGGGAGGGAACTTCTTTTGGCCTTGATAACCGACAAGACAACATGGTGTTGTGTCAATGATGCAGCTCGACGAAGGGGAAGTGGTCGGTATTGGCCAAACCCCGTGATGTACAATAATTCACAGTGCTATTGTCACTCTAATGATACCATCTGTCCACTGCAGTTTACTAGGTAGTAAATGTGTGCTTGATATCAGCCTCGTTCTCCACTTTTATGAGGCCGTCAATTCGCTGTCTTTCGTAGTGCTTCGCATTGCTTCGACTTCTTTGATCTTCAACTTTATCTTCCGCTTCCATCATCATTGTTGTAGACGGTCTTTTCTCACCCACGACCGGCTTGACGGTATAATACATACGCAGCGCCTCCCCGGGAAGCATTCAAGACTCGACGACAGTGTAATGCTCTCGATCACCACGAGCATAGACCGTCACATGATCCACTTCCAATCCGGCAGAATTGTATACAGCTCGCAGGACCAAATGCGCCAATAACATTTACTGAGGTTTTTCTCTTGGGTGGTTGCTTGAACTATATTGAAGTACAAAGATTGTCATCTACGGCGGCCGCAGAGATAGCAGACATAGCTACGCCAACGAAGTAGCACGGCGTGAAGATGCCGACTCTGTTGATTTCCAATTTCAATATTGCCTGTGCCGTCCTTGGCGGGTTCATCACCCTGTTTGGCCTGGTCAGCTATCTGTTTAAGGAGCGTTTCTACCTCTCCGAAGCATGTACGTGAGATGTGCACCCTTCTTCCATTCAAAACGACCGAAGAGCTGCAAGTGCTGACGCAGACTCACCGACAGTAATCTCTCTCGTCGCCGGGGTCATCTTCTCACCTCATGCCACCAACTTTGTCAAACCCCTCGAATATGCGGGTGGTTCGGTCGAGAATCTCGACTACATCACTCTCTACTTCACCCGCCTCGTCTTGGGGGTTCAGCTGGTTCTGGCCGGGGTCCAACTGCCCAGTCGGTACCTGAGGACTGAATGGAAGTCTCTTTCCCTCCTCCTGGGACCGGGCATGACCGTCATGTGGCTGTGCGCCAGCTTGATCATCTGGGCCATGGTCCCTCATCTTCACATTCTTCATGCACTGGCCTGCGGGGCCTGCGTCACCCCGACTGACCCCATCCTGTCCAACTCGATCGTTAAAGGCAAGTTCGCGGACAAAAACATCCCCAAGCCTCTGCAGAAAATCATCATTGCCGAATCCGGCGCCAATGACGGCCTCGGCTACCCTTTTCTGTTCCTCGCCCTGTATCTGATCAAATACACCCAGATGGGCGGCGCGGGACAATCGGGTGGCACGAGCAAGGCAATGGGCTACTGGTTTGGCGAGACATGGGGTTACACCATCCTCCTCAGCGTCGCCTACGGAGTGGCGGTGGGATGGATTGCGAAAGAACTTCTTCACCGGGCCGAGGAGAGGAAATTTGTCGACCGTGAGAGCTTCCTGGTGTTTGCCATCACCCTTGCGCTTTTCATCACCGGCACATGTGGCATGATAGGCTCGGATGATGTCTTGGCTTGTTTCGTGGCAGGGAACGCCTTTACATGGGACGACTGGTGAGTTGTGTTGGTCATGCTTCGCTGTTCGACTCTCTGACCGCGTGTGGCCCAGGTTCCGGATCGAAACGGCGGACGACTCTCTGCAACCGACCATCGACATGCTGCTCAACATTTCCGTCTTCCTTTGGTTCGGCGCCGTCTGTCCCTGGGCCAGCTTTCGATCCAACGACGTCATCCCCATCTGGCGACTGATCTTCCTGGGCATCTTGATCCTCCTGTTTCGCCGGCTTCCCGTCATCTTCGCCATGCACAAACACATCCGTGAGATCGAGGAAGTCCACCAGGCCGCGTTTGTCGGCTTCTTCGGCCCCATTGGCGTGTCGGCCATCTTCTATCTCTACGTCAGCCTCGACTTCCTGAACCAGATCACGGTCAATGGGGAAGTGCGGGAGGATGCTCGGCGGCTTGGGGACGTCATGCGTGTGGTGGTCTGGTTCTTAGCCATCTGCAGCATCGTGGTGCATGGACTTTCGGTGCCGTTGGGTAAACTCGGCTATCACCTGCCCAGGACCATGTCTCAAGCACTGAGCACCGAGAGAGATGAAGATGAGCCTGACTTGTCGATCCACCACCACCATCAAGCTGGGATCAACCTTCGTCGCAGGAAGAACTTGGGCAACTTGGGCCACAGCGACCATGCTCCCAGCACTGGACCATTTGCGATCGGCCGACGAAACGGCCAGCGGGGCGAGGGTGTGGAAACTCCACCGGAGCCTCATCGACCAGTCCACTTTATCGACACCCCACCGCCGGGGACGCAGACCCCTGTCGCGAGAGAGACGAGTGGAGAGGGCTCAGGAGTGGCTGAACAGCAGCATGCCGAAAGGGGCTATTCAATGTAGCATGAAAGAAGCCGAATGCAAAGGGGATATCGGGAGAAGTTGAGCTTTGTTGGTGCTCAAGATCTGGTTACTTCTGCAATGAACTTGGCTTGCGAGAACGGCCGTGAAAACTGTGATAGTCAAGGAGGTAACACTGCCTGGTAGTAGTACATAGTATAAGAGAGCCAATCACTCTAATACCTGGCTAGGTATTCTATACTGAGTCTTTTGCTTCACCACTCCCTTGGTAGTAGTACCTTGGCGGTTTCTTACCTTAACACGCAGCAGAGAGACAACAAACAGTTCGTTCCACAGCATCTGCCATTGAATGCAGGGCCGAGAATACTCCCGCTGGAAATCATTCCAACATAGGGTGAAGTTGAAGTTGGGCGGGAACATCTCCCTTGGCCTCGACCCTTTTCTTACCCCGCGGGGCTGAATTCCAGTCAATTGCGGCCAATGTCATTCACCACCTTGAATTCCAGTCACTGTAACAGCTGACTTCTCAATCTCCCTCCTTTTCCCATCCGGTTACTCACCCACCGCTGCACCTCATTGACAAGAAGCAATGTGGGCAGCTCGAGGGTAACGCTCACTTGCCGGAACTGACTGCCCGCCGAGACCCCAGTTCTCTTCATCCTCTTGGACCTCGACCACCCACCGAATTCACCAACGCGAGTTACCGCATTCCACAGTCTCCCACAGTCAATCTGCCTCGACTCCGAAGACTCTGGGATTTTGGCCTTCGATCAGGGCTTCGTGTAGCCATGGCGCAACCGCCGCATACCTCCAACGCCCGAGCCAGCGATGCCTCACGTGCAAGTCCGAGTCGGGCCAACTCCAACGGCGTAGCTGGAGTCAAGAGGAAGAGGACACCGGAGCAGAAATTTTATGCGGTCAAAGCGGGAAAGACGCCGGGAATCTACAACACATGGCCGGAATGTCTCAGTCAAGTCAAAGGACACAAGGGCGCCCAGTGTACGTGTTGTGTTGGGCTGGTCTCTTAGCCTGACGGGAATTCAAGATACAACATGTGCTAATTTCCATTTCAGACAAGGCTTTCCCGTCTGTTCAGGAAGCTCAGGCATTCATCGACGGCAAATTGCCGTCAAAGACCGCCTCCGCGAATCCGAAATACTATGCCGTGCAAAACGGAAAAGTCCCCGGCGTCTACACGGACTGGCCGCAAGCCCAAGCACAAATCCGTGGCGTCTCCAAGCCCAAATACAAGAAATTCGACACTCGAGCCGAAGCCGAAGCCTTCGTAGCGGCAGGAAAGACTCGACTCGAATCGGACCTCACTCCAGAGGAGGAAATCCGTCGGCTGATTGTCCGCAATTCAGCCCCTGGTCTACAGCTCAATGGCACGTTCGCGCCGACCGACAAAGACGGCAACCCTTACGACATTGCTCAGAGACCTCTACCGACAGGGGCGGAGGATGGGTATGATCCCAATATCACACTGGCCGCAGATGGCACGCTGGTGGACCGGACCGCAGAAGAGAAGAGCCGCACCAAGAAGATCATCAAGGAGAAGAGCCCGCCAGGAATGCTGCGAATCTACACGGACGGCTCGAGTTTGCGAAATGGCCAGGCCGGGGCGAGAGCTGGCGTCGGGGTGTATTTCGGACCCCAGGATCCAAAGTATGATAACCTCCCGCTTTCCCGATCCCGACGTGCTTTCAAACTCTCTCATGTCTTGCCTTCCAAGCCTCATCTCGTCTACACCATGGACTGGACGGAAAGGCGGCGAATATTGGAAGAACGCCATCTCGGTGACACCAAGAAACAAGCCGTGGGTGCGCCAGGCCAAGGCAGAGAGAGGATTGAGAGCGCGAGCACGAGCACGAGCCCGAGTGAGCACGAGAAAGCAAAGCTAACGAATTGGCGTTATAGAAATGTCTCCGAAGCTCTCAAAGGTAGCAAGCAGACCAACCAACGAGCCGAGCTGACCGCCATCCTACGAGCACTGGACATCGCGCCGCGACACCGCGACGTCACCATCTACACGGACAGCAAGTACGCCATTGATTGCGTGACCAATTGGTATCGCAACTGGCAGAGAAATGGCTGGTTGAATGCCAAGGGCAAGGCCGTGGAGAACAAGGATCTTGTCGTCGACATCCGCGACCGCATCGACGAGAGAGACGAGTTGAAGAAAGCCACGTTCTTCGTCTGGGTCAAGGGTCATCAGGACAACGCGGGCAACATTGCGGCTGACAAATTGGCCGTCGAAGGTGCCGCCATGGGTAGAGGCGTCGAGGACGAAGAAAAGGACGAAGGACGAGAGGCAGTAGAATATGCTGCGGAGGACGCCCCCAAGGGTAGAAGAAGTAGCACAAAAATCGGCACTGCTCAGGACGACGAAGATGACGAGACGAAGGCTGCATTCGAAGCCATGGAACGGGCCATGGACGGAGAGGATGATTGGGAATTCACGTGAGGTGCAAGATGCTGAAATTGGCTGGACCAGTCGCGTCATGCCGAACTATGTACGATGCCTTATGTTATGTCCATTCGAAGTTTCCCTGGTCTCAGCTTTGCTAGTATAATTCAGTGTTTAATTCTAGGCATGACACAATGAGTCCATGCCTACTAGCACCGCAAGCCTAGAGTCACGGGGATACCGCATGCAAAGCGGTGCCGATGCCCATCTGAATGGACCGCCATGTCTCTCTTGAATAGTGCTTGATGAAGGCACTCTAATCGCGTTGCAGTTGACGTTCGCAGGCCGTGTGAGGATAGATTCAAATACAGTGCTCTATGGTGCCAAGTCAGAATTGTTCAAGAATTCCGTCTTGTTGTGCCATCTCGCCATGCTGCCCAGTTGTTGAAGTCGGGTATAACGGGGTAGCGAAGTCGTGATGCTGCTGACAGTAACTTCTGTCTGAGCAAGGCGCTGTTATTGCAGCATAGAGCGAGGTCTAGCTGACTTGGAGCGGGAGATGTCCCGGCATCCTGTCTTCTCAGACATTGGTGTGCGTATAACCCTTCGCATCGGGATAACAGGTGAACAGATTGACATCGATCGGTGCCACGTTCATTTAAGCGAGCCATGGGGCATAGACCATCTCGGTTCTATATCGTGGATCGCGGTTTGTTTGCTTCATGCACTGCATCTTCTCCCACCCAATCCCATGGCTTGACCTCAGTTCTCCAACTTCAAAGTCAGGACGAGCAAAGTAATGTATGCAGCAATACTGAGAGCCGTCAAGGCAACGACGACGTTACCACTAGTTCTGAAGCGTTTCCTGCCGAGGCCGTCGTCGCCGATCTCGCTGAAGAACTGGCGATTGCCCTGTTGACGACGGTATGCGCTGACCAGCAGCACACCCGCGCCATAAACAGCAAACAGGGCGCCGATGGAGTAGAATTCCGAGGTGAAGATCTTGAGCACAATCAGGGCGAACGAAAACTGCGACAGGGAGGTGCGGATGTAGGCGCCCTCGAACGTCCGCTGCGCCGCCCGCACCTCGACCAGCTCGTCGTTGGTCAGCTCGACGGAGCGCGCCCGGTGCATCCGGAGCCGGAATTGGTCTTCGGCATGGCGTGACTGTGTGAGAAAGAAAGAGACGCGGGCATTAGTACCAGGAAGAGCAAGCTGTGAGCCCGGGCGGGCATGACATGGCGGCGGGGTTCAGTCGGGACTTACAGTAAACATGGTTCGGTCGGTGTCGCACTGGCAGATCAAGCTGCAGTTAAGCTAGCCTCTGCTTGCTCACATACTTGGTATTTGTGAATGTTTCGCTTGAGAGACCTGAGCCAGTAGAGGATGTGTACTGTAACTGCAGTGTGAAGAAGGTAATGTCTGCCACCGTCATAGTACTTGACCATGAGAACTGGTCGGTTGATCTCCGACTCGGAGGATACAATCAGTTTGTCCGATCCGGCCTTCCTCTCACGCCGGTTTAGCAGGCTGAGGTCTCGGCAGCTCGCTAGCCGAACAGCGACTAGTGCCATTCCAGGGCAGCAATCGATCATGGTCGTTCAAGTTTGCACAAAGTTGCCGCCGCACTGGCATGCTATGCTTTTCCTCCTAC
Organism: Exophiala dermatitidis NIH/UT8656; assembly: GCF_000230625.1. Classification (NCBI taxonomy): domain Eukaryota; kingdom Fungi; phylum Ascomycota; class Eurotiomycetes; order Chaetothyriales; family Herpotrichiellaceae; genus Exophiala; species Exophiala dermatitidis. The sequence goes on from NW_008751654.1 coordinate 183,023, forward strand.
CACCTCCTACAGTGTAGTTGGTGCCTACCATTGCTCTATCGTTCTGCTCCAAGAGGGTGCTCTCACTCACTCCCTTGCTCCTACTCCACAGCTGATGTATCGGCCGCGTGGATCTAGATGGTTCGCCAAGTTGCTTTGCAAGATGTCCTAATTCCACTTTCAGTCCGTGCTCACAGCCGACATGGGTCCAATCCCAGGTATACCAGGGATGGCTACCCTAATAATGCATCTGCTTACAGACGAAAGCAGCCTATCACAAATGTCTGGACAGGGTAAGCGAGTTTGAACGGAGCGCCCAGTTATTCTAGAAGCCTTCTTGGAGGATCCGTGGTCCGCTTGTTCGGCGGCAGAGGATCGCCCAGGCCATGTCAACCCAGACATCGCTTGACACTAATCTGATGGATCAGCGATCCCATGCAGTGCACCACCACGGCAGGTACAGTATCTCCTCCTCCAGGCCTCCCTTTGAACCAAACTCGTCCTGCGAGAGATCAATGCTATCCACAACAATGATAGACGATAGGTGGAAACCCCGAAACCCAGTGATGGTGATGGCTGTCACTTGCACTTGCTGGGATGTCTCCACGAATTGAAGCTCCGTGGGCTGGACCTCTCGTCTGTCCTTCGCAGAGATCATGAGATTCGCCACCAGCCAAGACGAACTTGGAATGACTACCACACTTCGGACGGTTCCTACACTATCTGTATGGAAGCTACCATTCTCAAGTTCTTGTGTGCAGCGAATCTGGCTCATGTAAGACCCAAACAGCAAGTCCAAGTCATGCACAGAGCGGCATCGGCCTCGCTCCGACATATCAGTGTTGAACATGGTGGTTTTCTGACACTCTACGATAGTCAGGTCGTATGCACTTTTTCTACGCCTGGCCATACATGGCCGAATCCAACAACTAATTTCTAAAAAAAAATCCCCGCGATGGAAACTAACCGCAGACTGCGTGTCTTCAGAATCTTCCAGGGTTACATTCTCTGGTCAGGACGCTCAGGTCACCGGTGAACATAGCTGGGTCGGGAATATCTGGAGTCTAGCAAGGCTGCATGTTGATCAACTCTGTTCGAGTGGTGAGTCCACGTGGGCAACATATGCAGACCCAGTTGGTCCCGTATGTCCTGGGGCCATAGTTCTTGCGACACCACCGACAGACCACGTCGCCCATATGCGGACCACAAATGGTGCCCCGGGGGTATCAGGCGGGTACCCCAGGCGGACCTGGTGCGTTGCCCGGCCAGACTACAAACGCTGTCAAACTTGATCGAGGCAGCTACTCGGGTAGAGAGTGTCTGGTCGTTGAAGTACACGTGGGAGGGAAAGGGCTCCTGATTAGTCGAAACAACCTCTGCTAAGCTCTCCGGGCTTGGCACTTTTGGCGGCGCGGCGGAATTCCACCCGGTCTTCTTGGCACTCGATTCGGCCTGGCCCCTGTCCTGTCGCCCCAAACACTCGACTCTGGTTCGCTCCTGGGCTAAATCACGCCAGCTGGTCTGCCTTGTCCAGAAGCGCCAAGCCATCCATTCCAGCGCTCTACAAGCTTGGTACACTTGGCGAGTTGCTTCTGGTGTCTAGTGGTCAGAATATGCTTCCCGTTTGTCGGTTGAGATGGTGCCATCTGCTACATCGCGACGGTTTCTATCACATGAGAAGTATCCACCCTCCTTTTCGTCGAGGACCACTTGGGTCTGGTCTAGTTCGACGAGTATAGGGACCGCACAAGGCGTTGTTGCGACCATGGGGCGTCCACGTTGCGTCCACATTGGCGCTGAAGGGAGAAGAGAAAAAGACAACTTCTAGTCGCGTATCTGGCAATAAAAAGGGCGCTTCCCTCCCGTCGTTTCCTACTTCCCCAGCGTCGTCTCCTCGTGCCTCAACTGGACAAGATCCGACTGACCCAAAGGACAAGATGTATCTCCATCAGTTCGACTACCTCTTCGCCATCGGCACTATCTTTGCCTTCCTCGATGCCTGGAACATTGGTGCCAACGATGTCGCCAACTCGTTCGCGACCTCCGTGTCGTCGCGTTCCCTGACGTACATCCAAGCCATGTTTATTGGCTCCGTGATGGAATTCACAGGAAGGTATGAGGGTTGCAGTCATGCATCGCAGGCAAACCAAATATGTATCTGACATTTGGATACAGTATCGCTGTGGGCGCCCGTGTGTCAGACACCATCCGAACCAAGATCATAAAGGTCGACCTGTTTGAAGACAATCCCGCGCTGTTGATGTTGGGCATGGTGTGTGCCGTGGTCTCATCTTCCCTCTACTTGACATTTGCCACGAGATTTGGCATGCCTGTCTCGACCACACATTCCATCATGGGTGGTATCATCGGAATGGGCATTGCAGTGGTTGGCACGGACGGAATCCAGTGGTGGGGTGGAAATGTCAACTCGGGGGTGGTCCAAGTCTTCCTTGCCTGGGTCATTGCTCCTGTCCTTTCCGGCTGCTTTGGTTCCATCGTCTTCCTGATCACCAAGTATGGGGTTATGCTGCGGAAGAACCCGGTCTACAAGGCATTTATCACGATTCCCATCTACTTCGGCATCACGTCCGCCCTCCTCACCAGTAAGTGTGACCGGGTTCTCTGATTCTGTAAGAAGTGGGGCTAACATGTCTTCCCCTAGTGCTCATCGTCTGGAAGGGCGGCTCTTCCAGGATCAAGCTCAACAACAGCGAAACCATCGGCGTCATCTTTGGCGTGGGTATCGGTGTCGCCCTTCTTGTGACAGTCTTCTTCCTTCCGTGGCTGTACCGAGTCCTGCTCAAGGAAGATTGGCAGTTGAAATGGTATCACATTCCATTGGGTCCTCTGCTCCTCCGCCGGGGTGAAGCTCCTCCTCCCCCAGAAGGCCGTGGCGTGGTACAAGATTACTACCGTGGCCATCTGACCATGGAGGAACTTCAAGCCAAGCGTGCGGCCGCGCAAGCCAAGCTCCGGGACATCGAGCACGGTGGCGCCAGCGACAAGGAGGTCCACGCCTCGGACGACGCGATCCACTCGGACAGCGAAGCCACCACACCTCCCACTGGCAGTGTTGCCGAGCCTCACACATACTCGTTTATCGGGCCTCGCCCGGAAGGAAGCAACCTGCGGCCCGCAGTGATGTTTTGGTGGTTCAAACGCATCTTCTTCCATGGGGTCGAGAAGGACGTCATCAGCTTGCAGAACAAGCGCAACATCCTGACGGGTGATATCGAGGCGACCCACGCGCATGCCGCTCACTACGACAACAAAGCCGAGTACATGTATTCGTTCCTCCAGGTCATGACGGCGGCCACAGCCTCCTTTACCCACGGCGCCAACGATGTGTCCAAGTGAGTACTTGTTGTGATGGTTTCAAGCAGACCGCGTGACTAATTTTCTACACAGCGCTGTTGGACCGTATACCACCATCTACTACATCTGGGCCAACAATCAACTCAAATCCAAGACCCCTGTACCTTACTGGATTCTGTGGGTGTTAGCGTCCCGATGACTCTGATCGGCGGACTGACCATACTCTTCTAGGGCCTTTGGTGGTGGTGCTATAGTGATTGGTCTCTGGACCTACGGCTACAACATCATGCGCAATCTGGGTAACCGCATCACGCTCCACTCACCTTCGCGAGGTTTTTCCATGGAGTTGGGTTCCGCTGTCACGGTTATCATGGCCACCAGACTCAGTAAGTCCCACTGTCCGAGGGTTGATGAAGCTGTGTTTTTGCTAACTTGTTGTTCAGAGCTCCCCGTTTCGACCACTCAATGTATCTCGGGTGCCACCGTCGGTGTTGGTCTCTGCGCTGGAACATGGCGGACCATCAACTGGAGAATGGTGGCCTGGATCTACATGGGTTGGATCATCACGCTTCCCGTAACCGGTGTCATTTCCGGATGCATCATGGGCATCATCATCAACGCTCCACGCTGGGGTGTTGCATTGTAAACATGAACAATGCGGGTTGTGAAAAAGGAGATGGTTCTTGTTAGAAGGCTCGGATTCTGTCACCCTTTGGCTGCATGGGACGACGTGGGTGAGTTTGGTAGCGTTTGAGGGTCTGAAGAGCCGAGCAGAGTAGCACAGTGGATGTAGGGGATCAGCTGGGGGAATTCCACCATAAGCAATCAATTAATCATTACAATTATTCTCCCGTTTCACAACCGACAATGGATATTCGCCATCAGCGCAGAACTACATGGTAACTGCTGGCTGCATTCCAGCCAGCCATGCAGGACTTGGACTTGAGGCGGCGGCAAGATCTGGTTTGCTTCTGGGATGACTGTGATGATCTGAGTCTCGATCAACTCTCTGTATATTGTCAATTTATAGACGTTGTGCAGTTGAAGTTGAAAGACACAAGGCTGGGTGAAAGCGTTCCTTCAGATGCAGCCTTGTCCCTCTCACAACGAAAAGGAGAGTGAGTCGTTAGTACAGTAGTGCCAGTGCAGGGTTCGACTCCAACACCATGGACTCCAATTAATAAAATGTTGTATCGCTTTTCCATCCGGTTCGAGGCGAGACGCGATTCGATTTATTCGGCGGAGCATGCAGTGTCTGTTGACGCTGTCAAAACACTGGCAGCGAACTACGAATAGTACTTAGGTCTTGTTCGGGGCATCAACCGCCGAAAGTTGCCCAATTGGACTTGAACTTCAAAAGTTGGGGGGCTTACGGTAGTACCTATAGGGTAGAATCCCGGCCACGCTTTCGATTGTGGGGTGTCACGTCTGTCGCCCTGGTTGTCGGCTTTTGCTTTCAATCATGTCTGGACTCCCACCTGCAAGTATTTCCTTTGCACCCATTTGCCCCAGGTAGGTAATTGCTGGATTACTGGTTCTTCTGGAGATTTACACAAGGTCTGCTAGGGCGCAAGTTCAGTGGCGATTGAGCTATCACTATATTGGAGCAGTACCACTGTAGTAGCAGGTAATGCCCCAACTTATTAACTACTGTAGCAGCAAGTAGTAGGTCCAGGTGGACTCTGCACCCCACGGCCGAAGATGCCGTTTTCTGGTACCAATCGCGACGCTTGGATTTATTTAATTGTTAAACAACAGTGGCCCCGGCCCTCGTCACCCCCCAGAGTTCAATTCAAGTTCTGTACTTGAAGTTGTAGAATCTAGTAATAGATCTTTGTTGTTTTTCCACTGCTGTCTTCCGCTTCTGTTCTCTACTTGTTTCTTCTGGGCTGAGTGCTGGGTGGCGCGGAGATCTGGTCGTGGTCCATTTTTGCGCAAGCTAGATTACCTGCCACCAGCAGTGCCATATTGCAGCCATGTCGAAACTGATAGATTATGCCGAAGGTGAGTGAACCTCAATGCGCAACACCTTGCGCCATTCGTGATTGCATTACTCGAAGTACAGACGGTTCTTCGTTACTGACTTCTCATACAGTGCAGAAACATACGACGCGAGACTCGTGCTGGGTCATCCTCTACGGCTATGTCTGGGACGTGACGGATTTCCTGCCCGAACACCCTGGCGGCGCCAACATCATCCTCAAGCTCGCCGGCAAAGATGCCACCGAAGAATACGATCCCATCCACCCTCCGGGGACGCTCGAGGAGAATCTGCCCGAATCCGCGCGCATCGGACCCATCGACCCCAAGACGCTGCCGCAGCCCGTCCAGGCGGCCAAGGATGTCGGCCCAGAACCAAGTCCCGAGGTGGAAGTGCCGCTGGCGGCTCTGTTGAACATGGACGACATCGAGGCCGCGGCCACCAAGAAAATATCCAAAAAGGGCTGGGCCTACTACTACTCGGCCGCCGACGACCTGGTCAGCAAACACCTGAACAACACCGTCTACCGCCAGATCCTGTTGCGGCCGCGCGTCTTCATCAACTGCCGCGACTGCGACCTCAGCACGAGCTTTCTCGGCCATAAGCTCGACATCCCCATCTTTGTCGCCCCGGCAGCCATGGCCCGACTCGCCCATCCCGACGGCGAATGGGGCATTGCTCAAGCATGCAAAAAGTTTGGCACCATGCAGATCATCTCCAACAACGCCAGTATGACGCCCGAGCAGATCGTCAAAGACGCAGACCCGTCCCAGGTTTTCGGATGGCAGCTGTATGTGCAGACGGAGCGTAAAAAGTCGGAGGATATGTTGGCACGCATCAACAAGCTTGACGCCATCAAGTTTATCTGTCTTACCCTCGACGCACCGGTTCCGGGCAAACGAGAGCATGACGAACGAGGAAAGTTCGTCGCTGAGGACACAAGCCAAGCCATCAAAGATGCCGGTGGCCAGGAGCTGAAAGGAGGTGGTGGTATCGGGCAATCCTTATTCTTTGGCACCGATCCTACTTTGACCTGGACGGAAACCTTGCCTTGGTTGAAGAAACACACGAACAAACCCATCATCCTAAAAGGTCTGCAATGTCATGAAGACGCATACATTGCCAGCCAGCACACGCCCCAGGTGAAGGGTATTATACTTTCAAATCATGGTGGCAGAGCAGCAGACACGGCGCCGCCGGCCGTCCACACCCTGTTGGAAATCAGGAAATACTGCCCCGAGGTGTTCAGCAAGCTGGACGTGGTTGTCGATGGCGGCATCAAGAGAGGTACTGACGTGGTCAAGGCCCTGGCGCTAGGTGCAAAAGCCGTTGGCATCGGCCGCGCCGCATTGTTTGGTCTCGGAGCGGGTGGAATTCAAGGCGTTGAGAGAGTACCGGAGATCCTGAGGGATGAGACTGCTACAGCAACTCGGTTGCTGGGTGCGGCAAAGGTGACCGATCTTGGTCCGTTGCACATCAACACCAGAGCAGTGGAGAGGGACATTTATGATGGTCCCGCGAATCTCCCTGGCATTGAGGGAGCGATGAAGGGGCTGTGGACAAAAGCAAAGCTTTAATAGATGAGCAGAACTGTGTCCCTGGCATGGAATGGCGTAACTTTCGTTTGGATGTGTTTAGTGCGGAGCTGGTGGTGTATATAAGTCCCTCCACATTTCGGCCTCAAAATGCTTCTTGCCCAACCCCAGTGCCAAACCAGGTCCGTAGTTGATCAGCTTCAGATTTTGGTCCAGTGGCCCCATCCGAGCTGAAATAATGGGACAGTCTCATGTTCTCGTCAGCAGTGTCGTCTGGCCAGTCTGTTCTCGTTGCCGGCCCGCCTTTCTGCTCCAGCATGTCCTTGACAGTGCCCCAGCTGAACCTGCATTCGTTGCCAAAGCCCCAGACTGGATCGATCGCCGACTTCAGCCAGCTGACGCACCGGGCATCGGAAGGATACCCGGATCCCCAAGTCACGGGCTCCTCCTCCGACGACGACGACGGGTTCTGTTGGACGTACGCTTCTAGGAGAGCTTCGCAACTGACATCCCTCGTCACTTTGGCAACTACACTTGCGGCGCTGACGCAGGGGAAGAGACTGTCGGCCTTCTTTTCCACTGTGATCTTGATGGTGGGGAAGATCTGACTTAACCTCCTCTGATAGACTTCAGGCTTCCCGATGGTGTCGACGTAGATTTCCGTCACATTGACCCCTCTATCGAGGACTCCGCGGATCAGCTCCACGGTGGCATCCATGGCCTGGGCGTTGAGATTGTAACATCCGCCGTTCTTCAACATGCCTGCGCCAATGTCCTGGGCGCTGAGGGATTTAATGGCCCAGCCGGATGATTTGAATAGATCCGTCTCGGCCGTGCATACTGCTTTCATCAGGTTTGCTCGGAATGCCGGTGTCAAAACTTTAGAATCGTCGAAATGGTATGCAGTGGCCAGAAGAGACTGCTGAAGTTCCACTGGGAGGTAATAGACCCCATACACCATGGGTCCGATGACGGGACCTCGACCGGCTTCGTCCACGCCTAACACGCACGGCGTTCCTGATTCAGATTTATTGCCCTCGCGGGTAACGTCAATACCTGCTGGCACTTCGCTGTAGTGCGCGTAGGAGCGGCCGAGAAGTAGGTCCTCTTGATGGATTTGGACAGATGGCGGCACAAACACGGCGGATGCAGCAATTTCTTCTTCCATGGTGGCCAGCCAAGATTGTTGTGTGTTGAGCTGGCTGAGTGATGTCTGCTTATAATAGTAGAGAGGGACAACTTTGAGTCGTGGAGTTCAAGTTTCAGTGCCTTTGCAAGGCTGCGCCCACAACATACATTGTAGTACCAATAACTGCAGACGCGACGGGACGCGACCGGCGGACGCGTCCAAATGGCGTTTCAAAAGTGAGACGCCCCGCCGTAGCACTTTGCCGAACGAGGTTAGAATCATGCCACCACACTAACCCAATACGTCCACCGCGACAACAACCGATCGCATCGTGAGTTTGAACAACTTGGACATGGACCATTCCATATCGCTGCGCCCATTTTTGGACTTTGCTGCACGGTGTTCTACTCCTCTTGAACTCCTCTCGGTTTTGGGTTCTATCGGCGCCCGTCATGGCCCCTCGTGTTGCGCCCCGCCGCCAGCGCGATAATGTGGACTACTCCGCGATTGGAAAACTGGGAAGGTAAGAAACCTGTGCTTTCAATGAGGAACAGACGGCTAAAGGACCCAGACGTACAGGAGTCACGTTGGAACAACGGCCCCTCGACGCCAACGGAATGGAAGAGATCTCGGGCATGTTCTCTTCCCCGCGCAAGCAGTCTCCGTTGAAGAAAATGACGACCATGGAAAATGTGGACGAGACGAGTCCATCGCCGGAAGCGCATGAAGAAAGTGTTAACAGAACCAGTACGTTACGACCCTTACCCTCTTTGGTGGAAACTCATCCCCGCCGAAAAGCCGACTTCGGCCTCATGGAGAATCCGGAGACGAAATTGACACGCTCATAGACTTGAATCCTACTCCGTTACGAACTCCTGCATCTCGCGGATCGACCAGGAGAAGATCGGTGCTTCCCCCGCGATCGACGTCGCCCAAGAAGACCGGTATCAGTGGCACAGCTAGGAAGAGTGACGGGGTTGACATTTTTTCCACGAGCAAACACGCGTTGTCGGATGATCTTGAAGACCGAGAAAACACGCCCGAGCCGACACCGAGTAGGAACGAGCAGTCACGGAGGATCACTACTAGCCCGGCTAAGACACCGTTGAGAGACATCGATGCGAACGGTGTCAATTCTGCGCCGAGGTCTCGGCGGAGACTGACTGACATTGAACAAGAGCACTATGAGGAGAATCCTGAACCAGCAGAAAACGGCGCACCCGAAGTGGCTGAACCAACATTGGAAGCTGTGGAAGTTGCGCATGAAATTCAGGATTTTGTGGCCCCATTTGGGGATGACGACTATCACGATGACGGCCACGACGAAGCCACGGAAAACGAAAGCAATGAACAGTCTGCAGGGCTTGGTACTGCATTGGACGAAACTGATGATCAGGAGGCCAACCAAACATTTGAACCAGAACGATCTGAACCTCCATCAATACAAAATCAGGCGAATTCTAGGAGAAAGAGAAAGTCAGATGTTATCGACGGACCTCAGCCCTCGCCTACCACGACTAAGAAACGCAGGGGGGGAAGGCCCCCTGCTTCAGAGAAGCGAAAGGAGAGGGAAACGTCCAAGAGCAAGCTACCCTCGTCGAAAGCAAAAGCAAAGCCACCGCCAAAGCCCGGCAACCCAGACGTTGGGATGTCTTCTCGTCAACAGCAGGAACTCGATGAAGTCATTGCCAAGGTGAGGGCGCGACCAGACCCTCCGAGATCATTGTACATTCTCCGCCGAGAAACGCCTGCCGACGATACCGTGACGCACACGAGAAGCGGCCGTGTAAGCATCAAGCCATTGGCATACTGGCGAAATGAGAGATGTGTTTACGGCGGTAGCCCTAACCATGCCAGCTTGGATGAAAATGCCCGATTCCCTCTGAACAGTATCAAAGAGATTGTCCGGACTGAGGAATTGGACATGGCCATGAAAAAGAAGCAAGGCAAGAGGAAGACAAAGAAGACCGGCCGAAAAGCCGCAAGCCGCCAACCTACGGCAGAGGCCTCAGAGATATCGGATTCGGACACGGAAATGGACGAAGACCCAGCCCATGATCCCCATGCCGAACCCTGGGAAACAGAGACGGGCACCTTACGTGGCCTTGTCTCGGTATGGGATCAAGACGAGCAAGCTCCTCTGGAAGAAGAAGAGGAGGTGGAAATTGCGCATGCGCCTGGAGCCATCAAGGTCCGCGATGTCAAAGGCTCCAGTCTGCACGAAGGGCCGACTTTTAGATATGCCAAATTGCTCAGCACCAACTTTTTTGGTACGGGACTGGTGGAGTTGCCTCCTGGCGGAGTCAAGCGGCCGAAGAACAGCCGAAGAATGCACATGAGTTTCTTTGTTGTCAAAGGACGAGTCACGGTCACGGTAGGCCCGGTCGATGGTGAAGCATCTGGAAGTATGAGCCGGTTCAGTATTGGCAAAGGGGGATTTTGGCAGGTTCCAAGAGGTAAGTCTTTGTTCGGAGTGAGACTTGTCCGCCATGGCAAGAGATAGAGTTGACTCGGAACCACAGGTAACCAGTACTCGATTGCAAACGAACTTGACAAGACGGCGCGTATTTTCTTCAGCCAAGGGTGTGAGACCTCATTCCAGGAGGAAGGATCTTGAGTGACTTGGGGACCACAATGCCTGCGGAATTGATACTTGGACAGACCCGGTTGCATGGTTTGTTTGGTGATATGGGCTCCGACCCATTATCATGATGATCATAATGATAATGAATGGGCATGTCGGATCAAGTCCGCTTTTGTAAATATGTCGTATGACGGTTTTGGTTGTCTAGCTTGTGAGATTGCGGATTCAGTACTACAGATGAGTACGTGTGGACCGAAGTCGAACAGATGAATGTCATGATCTCGCTCTTGCGATCATCCGTTGTTTGCCTGTCTGTCATTTACCGGAGAATCCAGCAGAATGCCGTTGGGCCCCCTACAAAGCTTGTGGCTGGAATGAGCATCTAACGTAATATCGACAGCTTGACGCAATATTGACGAAGCAGGTCGTACTGCCCATGGGACGAAAAGAAAAAGAAGAGATTTGGTCGCTCTCGTCGCTCCCGGGGCGCTTCAGATGGTTGCAGGATGGAGGCATTAAACAATGCAATCCTGGAATGACCGTCCAGGAGTGCTGGTCGACAGATGATTTCTTTTCTTCGGCACTTGGACACGAGCAGAGCCAGCAGTTGCTATGGTGCAGTGTTCAAAGTTGCAACAAGTTGCAATCATGGCTCTGACTGTAAATGATAACACCGTGTACCACCGGCGTATTCTTCATATCTCCTCCATATCCTCATCCAGATCATCTAGAGGCGGGAAGTCTCCGACCTCGACCTTCTCGGGCCTGGAAAAGACACCAAACTTGTCGCCACATTGGAATATTCGTTTGGTCGTCTGCGTTCTATCCTCTGCTTCAACTTTCACACTGCCGTCGTTCCGCCCGACCGGTTCGTCCAGCTCGACGCCGACCCAGACACAGCCGGCCTCCTTGATACCTCCCAGCCCGGGAATCTCGCCGACGAATCTGACCACCCCTCTCCGTCCGTCGTCGTGGCTTACCCTACACCTTAATCCTTCCTTGATGCCACGCGCCGTGATCTCGGCTTGATCGTGCCTTCGCCGCTCTTCCGCCTGTTCTTCAGGGGATTTGAGGTTGGGGTTGAACCGGCCTAGTTTCTGCTTCCGTTTCCAGGCAAGCACGCTGTCCTCTAGTTTCTCGTACTGCGATTCGGGCATTTGGTATTTCTCGACCGACGACAGGTCCGAGAAGTTGAACGTCTGGCGCACGTTCGGTGGCCGACTGTCGAGGACTTCGATCTCCGAGCCCCGCCGTAGGCCGTACCTTGGGTCGCCGACAAGGGACGAGTCCTCGGCCAACGTGATCCACGACCCATCCGCCCTTCTGGTCCGCAGTGTCTGCGAACTCGTCGGTATTCCCGTGACGGGCTCGAGTTTCGCCTTCAACTGTTCGACCGTCCACGAGGGAGTGATGCGGCGCTCAGCAGCCAGTAGAGGAGCGGCAGTAGGGTTGGTGTCGTTGGGCACAATGATTTGCACAGCGATGTCCGCCGGTGCTGACGCCGACATTTTGACTATCGTGCTCTAGGGAAACTTGCTAACAAACCAGCACGAGTAGGTGGAAACAGAAAAGCAAAGACGGCTGCGTGGTCTTTAAGGGAGTACAATCCTTCAATGTTTGCGATGCCACTGGCAGTAGTGGACAATTGGGTAACCACATATACTGTAATGTTGTTACTAGTGCTACTAGTCGTACGCGATTATGCCCAAACTTAATGCAGTGTAATAAACTGCTTGGCCGCGTTCAAGCACGAATAAAATAATGACCTTGGCCAATTGCGCGTCACTGGCACTGCAATAACAACCTCTACTTTGAGCCGCACAGCAGCTTCAAATGATACCTTCAACATCACCATAGACAAGACCAGCGACTACCAATGTTTGCGTATCCCGCGCCCTGCCAAACAAAGTCTAAGCGACGATCTATCCATAAAATGCAGCACTGCTGTTGATCGCATCACCGTTGTTCATTGTGACATCGTACCATCACCATACCACCACCACCGTTCGCTGCACACAGAATATCAGTTTGTGCCATCCTCATCTTGCCGCCACCACTACTGCATATTGGCGGCAATGGACTGCCCTCTGCAACCACAGCTAGTTCGACATCGTGCAGGCCCGGCTCAGCTGTGGCGATGGGGATACTGTTGGCGTTGAATTTGGTTGTTCATACGATCTTGGATCAGTCATGGAAATCAAGCGGGGTTTCCGCCAACCGATGCCTCATGATTTTCCCCGTGGCCGAGCGTGGTATAACCTTGACAAAAACCACCCCTCCCGTGAGTCTTTTGTATGAGATCAACCTGCCGGCCACAAATTCCTGAACCGTTTCGACTGTCAGCGGCTTCCGTTCGTCATCATCTTCAGCCATTCTGACGGGGCTCCGGACGATGTACGCACGTGGTCGTGTGACTGGAAGCCCTGCTTGATCTGTTTCAGTGATGCCAACGATAGCCACGTCGAGGATCATGGGGTGTTCCAGTAAGACCGTCTCAAGTTCTGTGGGTGAAACCTGCCAACCGTTGACTTTCATCACCTCTTTGATTCGGCCTTCATAAAACACTTTATTGTCGACAACAAAGACACGGTCGCCGGTGCGATAGTACCCTTCCGAGTCGAATGCTGCCCGGGTCTCGTCAGGATTGTCAAGATACCCGGTAAACAACACGGGCGACTTGACCAGGGCTTCTGCAAGCTTCCCATCCTGGGAAACCACAGTACCGTTGTCATCCACCAGCTTCAGCTCGACATTGGGTAGAAGCCGTCCAACACTTCCGGAGGTGTCCTTTTCGTTCCAGCCGAACAACGTGTGCCAACCTGCCTCAGTTGTACCCCAGCATTGGGCGACGACGGCATTTGGTGCTAGGACGTCATATAGCTTGGTCTGGACATTGACTGTCATCTGCGCACCAGCGCAGATGATGTAACGGAGGCTCTCAAGGAGAGAATGGGCCGCCACAGGCAGCTGGTTCAGCGAGGCAACGATCGGAGGAACGAGCGGCACGTCCGTGATGTGGTGATTGTGCACCGCATGCAGGAAATCCTGGAGCACGAACCTCGGCAGAAAGTAGGTCGGGATCCCCAGACGGAGAGGTAGGATCATGGCCAGGGGCGATGTGAATGCGTGGAAGACAGGGAGACAAATAAGCTGTGAAGGCTATCAAGTGTGTCAGCTCTAATCCGTCCGACAGTGGGGTCCATGGACAGGTGATGTACCTGGTAAGGCCTGGCGTTGAATTGACACTCCAACAATGCACTTTGTGCTACAATTGAACGATGTGGAACCATAGCAGCCTTTGGGAGGCCAGTTGTCCCACTGGTCATGGAATATACCGCGATCCGGTCTTGATCAGCTTGAGCATCATCGAAGGACCCATGCCAATCGCTTTCTCCGTTTAGCAGCAGTGTCTGCCAGTCCCGAATTTCCTGCAAAGGTGCCCCCTCCGGCAGGCCAACGACGAAGATATTGCATTGAGGCACACCGCATTCCGAAGCAGCTTGCATGATTGGATGGACACAGCTGCCTTGGACAAAAATTAACTTTGGCTTGGTGAGTTGGAAATGCCGGACAAGCTCGGAAGCATTGTAGGCAGGATTGGTTCCAGAAACGCAAGCGCCGGTCCCGATTATCCCTAACCAAATCAACGGGTACCAGATCTATCAGATGGCCCCAGATGGCCCAGGTTAGCCGGGTTACACAATAGCTTGTGGAACTTGGGAGCTAGCGGCAGCCCTGTCCGAACGACTCGCACCAGAGGTGTACTCACGTTGTTGAATGCATGTAGGCACACACAATCCCCCTCTTTCAACCCCAGCTCTTTCAGGCCTTTGATCAGACGACGAACGACATGCAGTGCTCGCAGGGCTGAGATGGATCTTGACGGGTCTGTTGCATCGATGAAAATCTGCAATATGGCAACTTAGTCAGCTTCTATCCGACCGTGACAAGTTCACGCAGCTTACCGGCTGGTCATTGTCATATCGACCAAGATTAGCGAATGCAAAAGTCAGGATATCTGTGATCGGAATCGGCGTCGACTTGCTCGGCTTCCAGACTGCATGAGGGGGAGCCGACGACGTGGGCAAAGACATTGTGTAACCTGGGCTCCTTCGAGACAGCTGCCAGAAGTGTATGGCTGGACAGGTGGGCGGCTGCAGGTCAGGTAAGACAGAGAATGCAGGGAACACGCCTTTGTGAGGCCGGATGCTAAGGAACCACGGATCAAGTGTAGGTATTTGTGAGAGGAGACGGGTCGGATGGATGTGGGAAGAAAGAAAGCCACAGTAGCAGGTGGGTGAAATCAGCGAAGGCTATGAGGCAGTACGGGTAAAGACTGAGCTATTGGAGTGAGCAAGGTATGTCCCTCAGTTGTTGACTGAAGCAGTAAGGATGTGGTGGTGGTGAAGAACTGGAACATGACTACAATGAGAGTCAGTACTAGACTCTACTGCTGCCATGTCAGCTGCCCAGGTGTGCAAACAGACTGCCTCACTAGTGCTGGCGGTGCAGTGCCAGTGGTCCCAGTTGGAAATGGTAGGTAGCCACCACTCAACTGCCCTGCGCGCCATGCACTGCAGTGCAGCAACCTGAATGTCACTGGCAGCATACTACTACTACTATTACTGAAACTGGCCTCGGCCGTGGTTCAACTTCAGGCTGCGGGTGCAGGCAGAGAAGCAGAGCCTTACAACTCCTGGGGGTGGTAGATAGTACGAGGTAAGGCAGCCTGAGGGCGAGCTGAGACAATGCGAGCGGGCAGCTTGATGGCGAATCTCGACTCGAGCGGAGACTGCTCCCTGCTATTCCTGCTGCGGTTCTTGCTCGATTTCGAATTCGATGTCGGCCCCGTTCACTGCAATCGGCTTCGAGTTGAGGCTGCGGGCGGCTGGAACCTGTTGTTCTGACAGCGGCTAACATTAGTCAAGTCGGCCATCCCGGCCAGAATATGATACTCCAGCAAGATCAGAATGAGGATAGGTATACCTCTGGGTCTCAAGCACCTCAGCTGTGGCTCCCAATCAATTGGCCACCGCTGGCAGAGGCCAGGATGGACTGTGCGAAGCGGGCCTGCCGCTCATGACAATATGATGATGCTCGCGTCCGCATATCATATGAGGTTCTGATTGACCGCATTCAGCCATTCAAGAGTATCGATTCACTGCATGGACAGATATAGAAGAGGGGAGGAGCAGGGTGGAAAGCGCAGTTACCTGCAATGAGGTCCACGGTACTAGTACTATATCATTTCTTCTTGCCTGCTACTCCCACTGCACTGGCACCTGGTACGGTGCCATTCACTACCTACCAGTGCAGTGCACGTTCAACTTGAAGTTCCTCAAATGGTCGAGTGACGACCACTACGACTGCCCTACTCTTCCTACACCGGCAACACCTCATCCCATCATTAACTCGAGTTCTCACACCTTCACTGTCTTTGTGTCTCCCGCCTTCTTTCGCACACTCGCTGCAGCTGCGGTATTTCGCTTGCCTTCGAATCAGTTGCCAGTGCTGCTGGCTCATTTTCTGTCATCCTTCGGCTTCGGCTGCATGATTTCTCATTGCCCACGTTTTCGAGTCACCCTCAGCTGCCTTTGCTGCATTTTCTTCGCCTCCTCTTCCGGTCACCACGACTACCTCTTCTCGTTGCCTCCGACCCCTCTTCTCCATTCGGCATCTCCTATGTAATATCCTCCATCGATCGCTATTCTGTCCTCGAGTTCCTGTCCGCGTTGACCTCCCCTCGCCGTCGACCGAGAATAAACCAAAATTCCTTGCTGCGCACTCTCAGTTCCTGGAGGACACGAGCAAAGTTACACTTGGCGGACAGCGCCTTTGACACCAGGCAGTTAATTCTCTTTCAGTTGAGGGAAGAACTGTCATCTGTAAGTGGCGCCTCCTGCTCACTCTGCTCAGACCACATGCCCTTGGTCAATGCTCCCTTCAGCTTTGCGCCACGGGTAAACAATGTCCATGGCTCAGCTGGCTCAACAAAACTTCACTTTTTCCTAATATCAAACAACTAGCCTCGTGTGGTCAATCCAATACTGACCAAACCAACTGGAACAGTAAGCCCAGCATGTCGCTGACTACGTTGCCTCTCGGCTCTGGAGCCCGTTGCATCACCGCTGAGCCTACCGCTGTGCCATACAATCCAGAACCAGCAGTCAATTCCACAGCCAATGTTCTCAAGCATACTTTACCCGGTGATCTTGGATGCCATCCTCGCTTCTCTGAGAGCACAGAGCGAGAGAATGCCTTCCCGGGCCCTGCGGACCCAGATTCAGCAAGAGGCAAGCAAGTACAAGCTGATGCGTCCTCGGCCAGAAGTGCCTCATCTCTTGTGCTCGAGAAACATCCGATCCCCGAGATAGCAATGGAAGACAAGAAGTACAACCGCGTACTAAGGAATCTGCGTTGGACGATCCTTTCTGTCTACCGCCGCCTCAACTTGATGGTCTTAGCTGCCAATGTCATTGCCATGATTGTACTCGCTGTTCGGCATGAACTCATTTCCATGTCACCCGAGTCTGCGGCTACAGCTGTGTCGATCAACTTGACTGTCGCGGTTCTGATTCGACAGGAGATGGTCATCAACGCACTCTTTTGGACGTTCGGTAAATGTCCCAAATGGCTCCCTTTATCTATTCGTCGGATGGCTGCCAAGATATATCACCTTGGTGGCGTTCACAGCGGTGCAGGGATGTCGGCAGTCCTTTGGTTTGCTTTCTTCAACATTGCCATTGTCCGGGTTTTACGTGACAGGGCAGTCCACACGCATCAGACTGTCATTCCAGTCATCACTGTCATCCTTGACATCTTGCTGCTTTCCATCATTGTCACCGCTCACCCTGCTGTTCGCACAAGGATGCACAACATGTTCGAGATGGTGCATCGCTTCGGAGGATGGACGGCCGTCGCTCTGTTCTGGATCCAGTTCGGGCTGCTTGCTGATGAACGGGGCCACGACCCAGCGGCCAATGTTAGCCTCCAAGAGGCTATTGCATACAGTCCTGTATTCTGGACTCTGGTCGTGACCACGGTTTCCCTTGCTCTCCCTTGGGTTTGGCTCAGAAAGGTCCCAGTCCATGCAGAACCTCTATCTGACCATGCAGTTCGTCTCCACTTCACACATACCAACCTTCCTCTCTGTGCCGCCCCTCGAATCTCGGACAGCCCACTCGTGGAATGGCATGCATTTGCAGGCATTCCAGAAGAAGATGGCCAGGGGTTTTCTGTGCTTGTCTCAAAAGCTGGCGACTGGACTTCACGACTTATCAAATCCCCGCCAACTAAGCTGTGGGTCCGAGGAATACCTGCCATGGGTGTCCTCCATGTGGCTCCCATCTTTAAGAGGATGGTCCTGGTTGCCACAGGCTCCGGTATAGGCCCTATATTGTCGCTCTTGTGCAAGGGAGATGTATCCTGTCGCATATTATGGTCGACTCCAGACCCTGAGGTCACGTATTCGACCTCAGTGATTGAGCATGTCCGTCGTGCCGATCCTGAAGCCATCATCATCAACACCACTGCTGCCGGGCGACCTAACCTCGTCAGGCTGACCTACGAGATGTATGTCTCGTCCGGCGCAGAGGCTGTGTTTATCATTTCCAACCCCAGGGTCACGAGAAACGTGGTGTATGCTCTTGAATCCCGCGGAGTCCCAATCTTCGCACCAATCTTTGACTCTTGACTTGATGCAACTGGCAAGGATTCCACTTGTCCGAACCTTTGTGTACATATGTGTACCTCATTCAAATGTAACCTCCGGCTGAGATTATTGAGTTACTCCCCTCGGCGTGCAATTGCTCTCTCGACATTGCAACTGTATTTCGAAGGCTACTTATGGAGCTTCTGAGGAGCAGGGCACGCGGTGGCGGCCGGCCGGGGGCAAAAAGTGGCGTTGTACGGTCGGGTCATGCGGCACAAAATTGCTGGAGAGGGAACCTGAGATCACGATGCGACATGGTATCCCAGCACGTCTTATCGCAGCAGTGGAAGTAGCTAGCCGGGCATGAACAAGTAGATGTAATATTAATTGACCACAAGAAGAAAAGTTGCTTTAAAAACCCTCTGAGGCGTCAAAGCACTGTGCGCATATTAGTAGCACGGGAGACGATATATATCGACGTGATGTCAGTGTCGGTCGTTGTGCGATGTCGAGGATGCCACGACAGCATTAGCCGCCGATGCCACGGGTGTCATTCAAGTTGTGGTGGCATGATTGCAGTGTGCAGGGTTGCACCGCCAGGAGGCGTGGAACCTGTACGGCGGCCTCATGTGGTGGCGCGTTCTATGCTACGATGGTTAGGGCTTCTGTCACACGAGTTGTAGAGACCGGTCGTCCATACCGTAAAAGGGGAAAGGGGCAGATGGAACACCGGCACCAGAACACTTGAGAGATCCGGACCTGCGACGTACTAGAGAAATGGAGCAGTTGCAGGACTCCGATCTTGGTCCTACTAGTATTGGGCGGAGATTCCAGTTCACCAGCATCTGATACCTAGGTATCGATCTGCCATTTAATCAAATTGACTTGCCTTACCAACACTGTAAATAGTCTACTCATCACTCATCTGCAAATAGCCAACGGCCATCGCCCCGCATGGCCTGCTGATATCTTCTTTCCACTTCCTCCCTTTCCCTCATTCTGGTCTTTTCGCGATTCTCATTGTCCTCCTGCGTTCCAGGCATGTCTGTGTTCCAGTACCCAGGGGGACTCTGCGGACGGTCGACGGTTGTCGTGGTCATTTGCCCACACTTATCGGCGTGTCGCTTCGTCCGTGCTTCCAATAAGAGCTTGTCCTTTTCCAATCGAGTCAAGTTTCGTATCTTGGCGTCGGCGCCAGGCCCGAAAAATTCCGCCAGCAGGTCGTCTTCTGATACATCTTTGTCTGGAGAAACAGTTGCGGCCAAGACTGGCAAGTTATTACCACAACATTGCCCACGGCCACGAACGACATCGTCGTAGGCACGGTCTTGGTCTCCAGTATAGGCCGGATTAGTCTTGAAATGCGTCAGATTCAGACGGTGGACAGGCCTGGAGCGGAAGGGCTCCTCGTCTTCTGATGGTGGTGGCGGTGGCTTCGGCGGTAACATTGAATGCCCCTTCACCGGGCTTCTGCTCGCCGATGTAGCTCGTCGAGAGTTGTTTTGGTCCCGTACATTCAACGGTGTGCGAGCGGGAGTTGCATGTCCGGTTACAGGGCGTGGAAGGAGTGGAGTGGCGGGAGGAGGGCCAGAGAGCAAATCCTGCAACCGGCGGGAGGCCGAGCCGTCCCGATCTCCTTCGGCGTCGTCCTCCATGACTGGATCAGGACTGCTTCGGTTATGGTCTTCACCATCCTCCGTGAAAGCTGGGATGGCTATTGCGACCCTACTAGCATCGCTGAGCCTCTTAGGCGGTGGGCCACTTTTGGCTGGCCGAGCATTTGCTGAGATTTCCCGTAATGGCCGTTGTGCGTCGGGGGTCTTGCTACGAGGCCGCTTCCGAGACACCGAAGCAGGCGTCGTGGCCTCGACATCGTCCGAGGAGACCATCGGTGATGAGATCTGGGGGTTCTGTAGTCGCCATTTTCTCTCCTTGGCCTGGACCAGGCGGAGCTTCGACTTTAGATGGTCGATTTCGGCTTGCTTTTCTGCATTCTGAGTGAACAACTGCTCCAACTGAGATGGTGCGGGCGCATCCCTGTTCGAACGCGCCTGATGCAAGTCTTCCACTTCGCGCTTTAGGCGTTGGTTCTCTTGCTTAAGGCGCTCAAGCGCTTCGTTGCTCTCCTGGACGCGACGTTGAAGCTCTTCGCTCTGAGAAAGGGCCTGGATCAATGTGGCCGTGAGCGATTGTGGTATGCTCATTTCCCGATAGTTTACTGAGGCCCTACTGCCATGGACCAGGTAGTGATGGTAATGATACTGGTTGTAGTAACCAATACTATACCGTAGTATGTGAAGCCGACAGCGGGCAACTCGCGTCGCGGTCCAAGTTGATCAAGGTGCCATTGGTGGACTCGGAGGACGCGTTGGCCGGCATAACATCGGCTGCAGTGTCGGTAAGGCTGAGCTACTAGTACAAGGCTGTACTAGTACCCTATCGATAAGGCTACGCCGATAAGGCTTGCTCCGTTCTCCTAGTAGGACCACCATCTTCCACCTCCTCGCCATCACCATCTCATCTAGATCCTGTCTTCACTCGCGCAAAGCGTCGTCGTTTCTGCCGCTGGCCGATATTGAAACGCAGGACGGAAGATGCCCAAGCGGCGCAGGAACGACAACGACGAAGTCCAACCCACTTTCAAGAGATCACGCACCGGTCCTCGTCGCAGTTTGCTGGACATTAGCGACGAGATACTGATCCGGGTGCTCTCCTTTCTGACTGTCCAGGATTTGTTAAAACTTGAATGGTATCCGACCTATCCTACACCACAGATGACTCAACTGACGCCTTTGCAGTGTCTCGCGCCGGTTCCGCTCACTTGCCACCGACCACGAACTCTGGAAAGCGAAATATTACGATGCTTGGATCAGGGCTCGCGCCCGCCGTGCACCAGAAACAGGGAGAAAGGATGACATAAAACAACGGGCAAAGGCTGTAAAGTGGCTACAGCATGGCTACAAGTTGCGTGACGCCCCGGTGGTCGACTGGAAGCGTCAATTCAAAATCCGGACCAACTGGGCTTCTGGCACCGCGAGGCTCTGCGAGGTCGAGGTCGCGCAGCCTCCCTCGCCACCGGTGATTGCAAAAGTACACAGTGGCATGATATTCACGGTTGATCGGTCGGCTGGACTGCGAGTCTGGTCTGGGGAAAACACCTTGAAGGGTCAGATCCAGTTAGGAGCTTCGGCAGAGGCTACGTGCATGGCGGTAGAGACCTGCGCGGGCAAGCTTCACATTCTCTTAGGTTTTGCGGACGGCTCCTTCACGATGTATCTGTACACAGATGATGGACGCTTTGATCGTCAAGTCAGCCAGTACTCAAGTGACGGACCTCTCATGGCAGTGGCACTTGCGATGCCCTACATCATGACCGTTTCCAAGACGAAGTTTCTCGCACTGTACGACACGACGATAATAAGGTCCGCGGCAGACCCTCGTTGTCCTGTTGCGCCCATTGCTCGACTCCAATCTGATGCCTCCTTCTCTCCGGTTTCTCTCTCACTTCGGAGAACCCCAGGCAACGTGACAGCAACCGTCGCGTATGCCTTCAACCGACTCCAGTCTGGCTGGTGCCTGGCCCTACAGGAAATAAAGTTAACTCCCGATGGGACTCTGCTGGGCAGCAGGTTGGCCTCTTCAATCGACACTCCCTTTGAGGCGAGATACCAGGGCAGGGACAAATGGGGGCTATCCACGCGGTCTGCCAGCTCATTGCCCTTTGCTCTCCATCCTCAGCTCATGAGTGCACCCACCTCACTTTCCTATGAGCATCCCTTTCTCGTGGGCACGCTTGCAGATAACACCATCATGTCGTTTTTGGTGACGTCCAATGAAGAGAAGCTGGAGATCAGCGCCGGCCGACGCCTCTGGGGCCACACATCTGCGGTGTCGGGGGCGGAAGTCAACAATCGAGGCAAGGCGGTGTCCATCAGCTGCCGAGGAGACGAGATGCGAGTGTGGGAGCTGGAGGCCGTCATGACAACCAACAGTCCACCCCGGACCAGCACAGAAATCAAGGCCGTCCACCGGCTCTCCAGTGCAGCCGCTGCTCTGGCACGGCGTGGCTCAGGGCTGCGCATGGCGGTTCAGGACATGAAAAAGGAGCTCGACCTGACACGGCGCTGGGTAGGCTTTGATGATGAACAAGTAGTGGTGCTGGGTGAACGAGACCAGAAGCAAGTGATGGCACTGTACGACTTTACGTAGAAATATAGAACTCGCCAGGCGCGAGAGCAAAGACATGAGAACTAATCAATCCAAGGGCACCGTCTGTATTGTGCATAGAGACTTGCCAGTGCTCGAATCATGGACAGCTGCTTGCTGGTAAAAGTTCAATCAAGGCCAGCCTGACGAGCCGGAACCTGTAGTACTATCATCGTCGAAGGGGCTGTTTTATTTGGTCTGAATCTGGCCCTGAGTGGCTCTCCGCTTTTTCTGTCATCGGACATTTTCTAGTCGCAGTGGAACTTTTAAACGACCATTATTTACGGTGGGCCTCTAAACCTGCACTTTATTATTCTCGACCGCAGAGCAGACCCTTCTTTGCCTTTTGCCTCTGCCCCAAATTCAACTTCAACTTCGATTGATTTCACTTTCACACTCACATTCACACCCTCCCTTTCTCAGAAAATACCCGAATTGAGTATTCTCTCCATTTGCAATCCTCTTTCTCGTACGTCTCCTTCTTTGGCACGCTCGCTCGTCTCCTCTCCTGCCCAACCAACAGTGCTAATTGGCCAGTATAGTACCAGTCTCAATCGACCAGACAACTCGAACCCTCAACACGATGGAACGCGGCTGTTATAACTGTGGCGACTCGTCTCACCAGGTGCTTGCGACCGCTGTTGATCTTGCTTTTACTCCCTCTTACTTTACTTCAGGCTCGCGATTGCCCTAAGAAAGGCACGCCGACCTGGTGAGTGTCATTCTGCGTCCAATCTTCTTCAGTCTGCTGACCTGTCCATAGCTACAACTGCGGAGGTATGTTGGCCAAATTCTCTGACCTATCTTGTCGCTCACCGTCCCTATAGCCGAAGGCCACGTCAGCCGAGAATGCACCGCTGCGCCGAAGCCCAAGTCTTGCTACAAATGTGTGTACCCCGTGGCGAACTGAAGTCTAAACGTGTGTTGATTGAAAACAGGCGGCAATGAGGGACATCTTGCTCGTGACTGCCAGGCCGCTCCTGCTGGTGGCGCCGGTGGCGGTTGGGGCAATGTAGGCGGCAACGCTTACGGCGGGGGTTCTGCTCGAGAATGCTATCGATGCGGCGGGCAAGGTCACATCGCACGGTGAGTTGGCCAGACTTCACCCCAGAGTGACGAGACCTTTCTGACTTGTTTAGTGATTGCACCTCTGGCGGTCAAGGCGGGTATGGCGGAGGCTACAGCCGTGGCGGCGGGGGTCAGACCTGCTATGTGAGTGTCCTTTGCCGCCGCTTTGATTTCGTCAACGACTGCTTACTGACCTATCTCGCATTATAGTCGTGCGGCGGGGTTGGTCATATGTCACGGTATTTCATCAACAAATCATGAATCTTCCTCGCTTGTCTCACTAATTGTCTTCTAGCGACTGCACCCAAGGTCGAGCTCAAAAATGCTACGTACGTCTCCATGCTCCAATATGACATTCACTCGCTGACGTCAAGATAGAACTGTGGTGAACAAGGCCATCTTTCGAGAGACTGCCCTTCTGAGGCGAGCTCTGAGCGCATCTGCTACAAATGTAAGCGCGGTCCATTGCCTCTTTTGAGCGATTCTGACAACCCTCCCCAGGCAAGCAACCGGGACATTTGCAGTCTGCATGCCCAAACTAGAGGATGCACCACGGGGTGGTTGAATTCCGACGCGTTCACGTTTAGTTCGCAATGCCCTTGCTTGCGTCACCACTCGTCCAACAGTTACTGTACGAATCATGATGCCACCAGAATAACAGATGCCGCGGTTCTGGAGGATTTCTGGTTGCTGAAGGGGCAAGCAATATGAGTGCTTTGGCCCAACGATACGTGAACAACAAAGCAGCGTCTGCTTAATGGTCCACGCAAGCAGTGCCAGACCTCTTCACAATATCGACACGGGACGGGTGCATTCATGGTTTTGTCGCAGAAGTCGCTGAGTGGCGGAGAATACGGAGCACAGCACCACGGCGGGCATGATGGCTGCTAGGCTGGTGGCATAAAAGTTCATTTATTTAGTGCGCGTGGTACAATGTACCCGGCGCCTGGCTTTTCAGACACCAGCCAAGCGAACGCGTCTTGCTGATGTTGCTCAAACATGCCTCTGCACTGATGTGGGTGCAGGCGAAAGGGCCACCCTCGCAAACAGGCCTGTCTAAAGCCATAAAACAAAAGATTTGCGCTTCGACATTCATTCCCCTGTTTGATGATTCATGCTTTTCTTTTTCTCTGCCTTCTCTGTGGATCTGCCGCCAGTAACAGCTCGGACATATTGCACAGGCGATGTCTTCCCGTAGTAGCCCAGTCGCCCAAGAGGTCAAGCAGGAGGACAACTTGAAGCCCGTGTCTAAGGTAGAGCTCCACCAACATTGCCGGCGATGTTGTACAGTATCCATTGACCTGCATTTATGGTAAAGTCGGTTGTCCCCACTCGAGTACTAGTGATAGAAGCCCCTAGTTGTGAGTGCACGTAGGCGGTTTTCGATCTTTTACTATGTACAGTAGCTGGCAGGAGGAGACAGATGGACGTATTGGGCGCAGGACGAAGCCAGTTACTGGAACGAGGACGACGTACAAACTAAAGGAGAGCAATGACGAATTTGGCAATGACTGACTACTGCTACAGAAGAAACGAAGCATAGAACAATCGAGGCCACGGAAACTATCATCATGCATTTGCGAGACCTTGGTGGGTAATGAGGAATCGGTATCGAGTCAGCCTGCTATCCGCGCCATTCCTCCGTCCCAGTGGTACTCGTGCCACGATGACACCACCCTCAAGGCTTTGTTTGCAAGATGATCGTCGTTGAACCAGACCCTGCAAGTCTAGACGCTGAATAACAGCCCTCTTTCCCGTATGATTGTGCGTCTTTCAGAAACATGACTCGAAAAAACGAAGGACATGTAGCCGTGCTCCGGAGCTGTCCCTTGTTCTGTCCAAACATCCGCCTCAGAGGAGGTCTCTGCATGCCTCCAACTGCGCTTGGAACTCTTCGCGTGCACGTTCATATCGTCCTTCGATCTCACTCAATCGTCCCAATAGCCAATCTCTGTACTGGCCGTTGAACAGGGCTTTGTACATCTTTGCGGATTTGCTGGGTCCAGGCCGATTGATTTCCTCGTAGATCTTCCAGATGGACTGCCAGAGCCGGTACAGCTCCCGTGAGACTGCAACCATGTTGGAGACGCTGTCCAAAAAAGCTCTCAGACGGTTGACAACGTTTGGCTCGGCAATGAGGCCTCCTTCGGTTTGGGCGGGACCGGTCGCAGCGTGCTTACGGCGTACGTGTGAGTTGGACAACTGACGCTCGTGCGCGCCAGCTGCGGCAATCGTAGTGTTTTCGGCGGCGGAGGAACTCAACTGACGGGCCCAAATGTTGAGCTCGTGTTCTGCTCTAGCGACTGCATTTTCGAGGCCAGTAAGGTGCTCGTCACAGTGCAAGAGGTCGAGGGAAGTCAAAAACCGGCTGAAGGCATCATCGTCTCCCTTGGGAGTAGTGAAACGGGAGGCCATGGTAGTCGGACTCTGGTGGTGTTGATGTAGAGTTGATTGTTGATTTCTACAACTCCTCGAGATCAAAAGCACAGTCGGCGAAGAAGTCGAGCGGCTGCGGAGTTCAGGCATGAATCGAAAGTCACATACTAAACATGTGGCCAGAGAGCAATCCTGGAATGGCCAACGTGGCGAGGTCGCGCACACCGTCCGGCAACGTGGTCGCAGGCCAACAGTCGCAGGCCAACAGTCGCCAGGCGGCCGCCCACAGCAGGAAACCAGCCAGCGCCATTACCCAGCCGCGATAGTGTGCAAGCAATCTTGTCTCCCTGTTCACGCGACCTTCTTCCATGGAGCATCCCTGTTGCTTTGATGCATATTGATCACAAGCGATGAGAAAACTCGTCCTGCCGAAGAAGAATCGTCAAGTCGTGATTGAATCTCAACCTAGACCGGTCCAGTCTGGTAATGTTTGCTCCAAACACCCGCACCCCCAAGGCATTTTCGAACAGGGTACCGACATGGTCCGGTTTCATCTGCCGAGTACTGCAACTCCATTTCAACAACCACATTACATACAGGTCCAGCTGCAAGGCAATGCCACACGCTGGAGATCAGCTCCGAAGCGCCACTGGGCGGACGATTAAACCAGCATGGCCAACAGACTCGATCCATCACAATGTCGACGTGCTGAAGTAGTAATTGCTCCAGAGGAACTCGTACTCGTCAACGACACCGGCGACCAAGTCAAGAATGGGCTTGCCTTTCAACGCGGCGGCTACCCCGTGCACCCACTTCTTGGTGATATTCTCATAAAAGGCACCTCGCATGCCCCACCAAGCGAGTTGCCATCCCCTTTTCCGAAGTTCCTCTCGTTCCAGGGCCGACAGTCCAGTCCTGGAGCCTCCCGGCACGCGTGACACCAGGTCCTGCTTGGCAAGTTGTCGTGCCAGGTACTCAATGGTGATGCCCATCAACCACGGTGTCCACTGCCGCTTCCACTTTGACCCTTCATATCCGTAGGTGCGAGCCACCCTCTGCATCAACAGTGCATACACAACAGGTCGAAGAATGTACATGACTTCGGCAGCCTGACCCCGGAGGGTGGCCAGTTTATGGAGCAGCTCCTTGGCTGGTTTGACATCATCAGCCGTGAGGACATGTCGGAGCAGATACGACGACACGGCGTCTGGTGTTGGCAAGCTTGGGAGAGTGAAGCCTGTACGCGGCATGGTGTAGGGCTCGGTAGTGGACAAGGAAGAAGTGGGCTTGCCAGCGTCCGACAGCGGTGGCGTCAGAACGCCGGCATTGCCCAAGACACCTTTGACATCGAATGAATCTCCATCTTGGGTCACCTTGAGCTCTTCTTCTGACATTTCCTCCTCGTCTTCCGAGCCCACTGGTGCAAAGTCCTCTCTCAATGGCATTGGTGGGCTGACGAGCGGTCGTGAACCGGTGAGGCGCATCAATAAGAGTCGACAAACAGCCTTGAAGGTCTCGAGCAGGACCACTACCCGCCATCTCGTTCTTTCCCCGCCCCTGCGCCGTGCAATCATTTCCCAAAGCAATTCGGTATACTGTGCGATCTTCAATAATGTCGCAATCTTGGTGTATAGTGGAAAAGTCGATGACCAGAACATTGTATACCGTGCATGCAGCGAGAGTTTTGGCCTCTGGCCTTTTCCATTGCCTGCCTTGATAGCAGTGGGCGACAAGGCGGCAAGGGCGGCGCGATTCCTCAGTAGGTGGTCGTGGTAGATGGACAACAACTGCACAGAAGTATGCACTGCTTCAGACGCCAGTTCAGAGTCATGGTACTTTGTGCCAGGGAGAAGGTAGGTCAGGGACCGCAGGCTCGTTTCGACACTCGAGACTGAGGAAGTGTTGGACGCGACATAGTCAGAATACGATGATGGGAGGTTGATGGCTGCTCTGGCCAGATCGGCAGACACAGTAGAGAGACCACTCATGGTCGCGTGAACTGTCCGGCGCAGGCCCGATGAGGCCATCACAAAGGAGGCACGACAGTCGCGTCGCACCTAGGGGCAATATCTCTTTCCTGATGCTGTTAGCCTGCTATAGAGGGCAGTGCTGGGATAGGTTTGGAGCACTATAACAACCATCAAACCATCGCGGTCAAAGGCACAGTGAACAGAGATGAACTGAACGAGCAGTGGATGAGCAGAAGGGATAGAGAGAGCCACAGCACGAGCCACAGCCACAGCCAGTGCAAGTGCAAGTCACGGTGGACAACGTAGCCTGCGGCAGCTGTGGCTTGCCTTGCAGTGCCTTATTTGTGCCGAGGCATCTTCCAAGTTCCCAACTTATTAAAACGGCGGAACCTCAAACTTGAAAGCTGCTGTTGGTTCTTTATACTGCATCTGACTGGAGCTGTAGTGTACCAGCATACACATCCTATGTACCAACATGGTGATAGATTGAGTCTGCTACCAGCAGCAACAACGTACAACGGCGCCCTCTGCCACCGCAGTGCTGCACAGGCAGAATCAATCACGTGTGGTGCTGTGATCACCGAAGAGCCTTGTTGTCTCCTCCGGTTGCACTTGTAACTTGAATGCTAGTTACTACTCCTACTGATTGTTTGTTACCTTTATGTCGTCTCGAGCCATAGGCATAAACAAAGACGTGTCTTATTTTCCCAGACCAAAGCAAGAGATCTTCGCCCTCCCACCGCTTTAGCGCGCCTCCATGTGCGTCCCTGGGCTGAAGCTCGGTTGCAGACCTAACAGATCCGAGAGAGACACAGCCTGAGAGTCGCAGCCCTACGACTTATCATTCTAGCAGTACAGACTATCGCACGATTAGCAAGTATGGCGCCCTCAGTAAAGAGAACCAAACGAAACACGGGCCCCTGGTCGTCCCTCCGAATCCTTAACTCCGCCTCGCCGGTCCTGAAAAAGGACATCCACGGCTTCTTGGTGACATGCATCTCTGGTTGGCATGACAGGTACAACGAAGCTGAAAAGCGTGCAATCATCGACAGCATGCCCCCGCCATATCGCCAGTATGAGCTGGACGATTCCGGGGCTCTTGTCTGCCCCATCTCGGTGGATTTTGTCCTCAATGACCCGCATGTCAGAGCTGCCATTTCCAGGTTCAAGCAAGACGTAAGCGAGGGTTTCTATGAGAAAGGCTGGCAGAATCAAGCGAGAAAGGCCGTCAAAGAAAGGCAGGCCGGAAAGTTTGATACATACTTGCACGAACATGTCGAGGAAAAGTTCGGCGAGCAAGCTACCGACAACCATCCTGATCGTGTCCCAGGTCAGATGGAGTCTAATGGCAGCGAGTGATGGCTCTGAGAATCCCCACGATACAGCACAAACACATCGCCCTACCTCGACTTCATATGCAGCCTAAGTGCCGCTCTCAGGACAACTTTCGCCAGGATGTTGTTAGTCCACCGGGTGCCAGCGTACCATATCCTAGAACTGTCATGCTTCCAAGAAGAGCTCCCTAATGGAGATATCCTCTGTGTCGATCCAACAACTCCACCTACAACATGATGACTCGCAAAAGTACCCGGAGCTGAATCAGTTGGTTGTACTTGGTGGGTGCTTAGCAGGCTATGTTGGAGGTCACGAACAAGAAGACCAGTCCATTTGTAACTATACCTGACAGACTTGTAGGGGCTGATGATAGTTGATTTCTTCGGCTCAAAGCCTTGCAGTCGATAGCAAATCATTTGACGGTCTGACTCCTCGGCAAAGCACGGTCAAAGCCATCATCTCTCCGTGGGCGGTCTCTTGCCCACATCCCTACTACTAGTAGTGGGCGAGTTTCCATAACCAAGTTAGCTGATCATCAGAAAGGCGCACGTCCTGAAGACAGACTGTGGTCGGCCGTGAGGGCCGTTCAAAATCCATCATCGTGACGAAGTGAATTCCGGATCTTTTGGTGAGTGAGCCATCTTGTTGTCTGGACCATCTGACGGCCCCGAGAAGTCAAGTGGAGCCAAGGGAGCTCTACTAAATAAACAACACCTGACTGTGAGTTCTTGTTGAGGCCGCCCACCATGTCTGGTAGAAATTGGACAATTAGGGCAATCGACCGCTGGCCACTTCTATCGACAGTCTCGAGTGGGAAGAACATGACCCACAGGTAGCGATGCTCAGGGATTTGAATCTGACCGGGCCAAGTGAAGCAATGGAAGGTCAAGGCAGAGGCGTCCCACAGCCGCATGTCTGGCAGATCCACGTGCTTCATCAGGTTTAATCATGACAATACTGAAATGGAAGATGCCGGTCAGACCGATGCAAATGGTCTGAAGCCATGGCAGCCAGGCGAAGGCGTGACAGGAAAAATGGGTTCAAGGAAAGCACCGGGAAAGGAACATCGGCAACCTCATGCAACAGCGTCTCTCAACAGTTAAAGCCGCCAACCACTGAAAAGTGGTTTCACATCAGACGAAAGAGGCCAACAACACAAGACGCCATACCTGCACGCTTGGAAGTTCCTAGGGTAGATATTTTTGCGAGCATCTTCGGCATTTTTCTGGGCACTCGCTCGCTGTTAGATGATCCGCATCGGATACGTTGTACACGCCGAAATCCTCCATGCCGAAGTCGCCAGGCACGTGATCAGACAGCGCCGCAGGAAGATCAAGGCTGGCAGTATCTCTGGCCGTATCTCGCAAGCCAGCTGAAGTCTGTGCAGCCCAGATGCAGGTCAGTGGGGAGCGCCTCTCTGTGGATCGGCTACCAATGACAGCAGTCCCCTGAACCCTTAGCGACGGGCGTCGATGCAAGCATGGCGCGGGGCGTTTTGAAACAGTTATTTGCCAAAGCCAGCCCGGGGTTCGTGAGCATGTTCAGCAAGGCGGCCAGTTGGCTTCTGTTATAGCCAAAGGAATCAGGAGCGGAATCTTTGTCCCTCCTCCCCGGCTGCAGGTTGAAGTCAATTCAATGTTTTTCACAATTCTGAGGATTGTCGGTGTGTACACCGCTTTTCACCGCCATTATGGCCTCCAAGTTGTGATTTTGACAACTGTTAGCATGCCGTGGCTGGGCAGCTACCGGGATACATTGTTTGTCGTGCCATAGATACCTTGGTGGTGTACTGAAAATTGAGGACGGTTGACTGCGGCTTTGTGTACGACGCTGTCGGCCTCTGCTGCTGTAGACGGTCGGCTGCATCTGCACTTGAGACATGGTTGACGTATCCGACGTCCGATCGTTTTACAGCACCCAGTCAGGTATTTTTGACCCCAAGATAGCCTTGGGGGCTCCTCCTATGACTAGTGAGATCCACTGTCAGCCTCAATCAAACGATCGTGAATAGGCCTGGCTGTAGCTTCTGGAACATGATAGCGAATCTCATTTGTGCGGCGTGAGTAACGGTGTCATGAGCATAGTGCCCAGGCAGTTGCCGTTTGATCACGGCAGTGCCAGTAGGAGTAAGTACAAAGTACTGTAGCTGGCGCCACAAGCCGGGCTGCTCCATCACGATACCTGGGATGTTGTTAGATTTGCCGAGGTGCAGCTGTCAGCTTCAAGTTTCCAATAAAAGTACCTAGGTACACTTTGCCAGTCCATCATTGTTTCCTTGGCTCTCCCCGGCCATATTACTGTACACGGTTCCTGATCCATCTGACTGACCAGCAGTTCCACCGGGACACCTCCAAGCCTGTTTCAGGCATATCCAGCGTGCCTTAAGGAGAATATCTTTGACCGGGGTAACAGTAATGCTATCATGGGCTGTTTTTCTTGCAAGGCTTCAAGCTGGTTCATGTACATTTTCTCTCCAAAAAATCGTTCCTTAGTGGGAACCCACAATGTGGCCCGGCGGTCCGCGGTTGGATCTGATGAAAGCGGCGGGACTGGAGTGACGGCTGTCTGCACGAAGCGGCCGGCTAGGAGGATCCTGGACTGGACGGTTTCTGGATCGGAGGAGCTAAGCCAGGGACACTAAGGGGCGGTCGGTGGCTGAGCGGAACAAGAACACCGAGGAAAGTTGGCGAGCATTGATATTCAATGCTTTGCTGAGCAGTGTTTGCAGGCGGAACTTGAAGCAGGGTGGTGCTGGGAACAACCTGAATGATGTCCGCAGGCACACAGCAAGTACGGCAGATACTGGACCTGCAAAACAACCCGGGCGACCGCAGCACAAGGGCGGGACCTACACCGGTACAACGCACTTACAGTGGCCGTGGCAGGAGGAACGGTACCTAGAGACCACTGCAGCATCTGGAGTCAACCTGAACTTGAACTTGGACGTGAAGCAGTATGATGGCAGTGGCCGTACTGTACCTGGTAGGCAGTCGTCGCGCTACCTACGACTACAACTACGACTACGACTACGACTACGACTACTACTGTTACCACCTTCTACTGTAGGTCTAGAGGCACCTGGTAGTGATAGTAGTATACCTTCCAAGGTTACTAGTAGTAAGCTGGAAGAGCAGCAGGACGAATTTTAGCTTCCGCCCACTCGCACATCAGCCTGCATGAATGAACACGACAACAGCATCTGGCGAACGCTATGCCACATCAAGTTCAAAACAAACCCTCCGCTGTCACTGTCAGGTTGTTTGATATCTCGCCTACTAGTATCCAAATACTAGTAGGGGACAGTCTCCCATTGCGCTGCTTGCAGTGCCGCCATCAACCGCCGACTCTACTAGTACCGTCTGACACCATGGCACTACTTGGTAGGTACTTGCAAGCCCTCTGCCCACCGCACTGCTTACTGCTTGCCAGTGCCCCGTCTTTCAGCTGCCTTGGAATGCAACCCGTCCGTTCCCTTAAATTTGACCCCCCGGTTTCATACTGACTGGGGCTTCCTAGGGGAGTCCAAGGTCGTCTGGGTTAGCAATGCAGTTCCCCTTTACGCGCAAGCTAGCGCTGGCGCCGATGGGACGACAGAGCCAGCATGGGTATATCCACCTTCCCTTGGCCCCAGCGACCTCAAACCACTGCACTACTAGTACTGATATCCTAGCCGGTGGATGATATCAGATACAGTGGTACGCTGGCACGACCTCTCCGCTGGGTTCTCGCAGGGGCACAGGAGACAGCAGCCAGGCGAATGCCGGAAGTGGATGGCGCAGACGCCAGCAGCCGCTGCCGCTGCAACGACGTGGAGACGTCAAGAGAGGTCCCGGACTGTTACTGTACAGTACTAACATTCGTTCCAGTTCAAGTTCGTTCCCCCAAGGTTTGCTTGTTTGTGCTGGCCGCCTCTTAATGAAGTGTCAGGCTCGATCACACACGCGAAGAAACACCAAGTCCCCAAAACAAATAGCATGTCCGTCATCTGGGAGACCAAGCGCGAATGTGACCCGTCTCGTTCTCTTCCGCAGACCCAGACCGCATTTTGGAGGGCTTCAGTATTGCACGCTCAGACGGTTGGACATTTCTTAACCAACACACTCGGTTGGATCTCTCATTTTGCCTGGTATCTAGCATCTCTTCTGCCGGCCCTGCTATACCTGCCTACACGGTAGTTGACGATTTGTCTGTGCTCGAATTGGGACAATCCAACGGACAATCCGGCACCGCCCTGTCTGGGTAGAACCAAACCAGCTGCTCTGTCCACCAGGCGGTGCTCCCGAACATCAACATATATTTCGCCTTCTGCTGCGACCTCGTCTGCCCACTACCGATGGTCATACACCAAAGTGTCCACTGATGTGTATGGTAGCATATCCTGGTCGCCAGTGACAGTGAACCGCTGCCCTCCGATCCTGCTGCACCAGGGCTGTCGCTCCATCTTCCATCGTGGATATCTCGGCATTGCTCAAACCCACAACCGACGAGGAAAGCCAGTCAGCCAAGTCCCCCTCCTCGGTGTCCCAACCAGAGTCAGGCCCGCCCACCACCGCCGCCAACGTGGCTCCCTTGCCACCCCGGCCGCGTTCGGCGGTGCCGGCCAAGAGACTCTTGAGGAGCCACGAGCATCCCATTCAAACACCGGCCAAAAAGCAATCCAAATGGTCCCCCGAAGAGGACGCCAAGATCATTCAACTTCGACAGGATGGAATGAAATGGGAGGACATCAGCAAGCATTTGCCCGGCCGCAGTGCCATCAGCTGTCGACTCCATTATCAGAATTACCTGGAGAGGCGGAGTGAATGGGATGAGGATCGCAAGAATAAGCTTGCAAGGTTGTACGAGAGGTATGCTGAGAAACGTCACACCAGATGGTCGGCACCGGATCAGATCTCGTGAACCGTGTCCCCACAGGTGTCAACATCCTTCCTAGAAACACGGACCGTCTCACTGACCCTTTCGGACCAGATTTCGCGCGGATATGTGGGCGAGAATCGCAGAGGAGATGGCCATGCCTTGGAGAGCGGTCGAAGCAATGCATTGGCAGATGGGAGAGCATGAGATGGCGAAACGAGCGGGCGTGACACCTTTCTCCCTGGCCAATGTCGCCAGCGGTGTCGAACCAGCCATGCTGCCACCTAGACCGCCGATGCGACATGGCGGCCCTGGTGAACCGATGCCGCACCACCCACCACTGCCAGGTCAACAGCAGCTGCCCTCCTTAGCAGAGCTCACTGCCGGATTACCAGCATTTTCACCGGTGCCCCATCAGCCACACGACCCTTTCTACCACCAGCGTCATCATCATTACGATCATGCCCGGGGACGACACCCACCATACCGGTAGACGGAACGGGCGGGTGTATCGTCGGTTTTCGAATCAAGCATATCCGATACGGGGCGCAAGCAGGCGGGAGCCGTCATCATTTCGGGTTTCTCTTGGCGTTGGGTCCCTTCTGTTTTACATTTCGGTCTTGGACATGTGCAGCGTGGTGCGGCTTCCAAGAATTGGCTGCGATAGAGGCTGGGCTGTGCTTACTGTTCAGATGACAGCAAGCGGTTGCGAGCGACACTGAAAAAGGGAGACATATCTATCAGGCGTTCGGAGCAATGACGACCCACCAATTATCTCGATCGTAGCCTGACTTGAGTATGCGAGCACCCGCTGCGACGGCGTTGTCTTCCAGTTCACCTTTGTGATACAAATGATAGTACCGTTGATATGTCTGCGGCGGGGCGTCCGGCGCGGTGGGTTTGTCGGGCTTGAGAACCCATGGCACAAGGACATCTTGTTGGTCGCCTTGATCCCATCCTCTTCGGCTGTTTTTCTGCTCGAGCGCCCACACAAATATCAATGCTTGACCCCCACCCGAGCCTTCCACGGGCCGTCTTAATGTATGCAGGATCGTCCGAATCGCCTGGACTCGACGTTCCACGGTGGAGAGGTGGTGGATTACCGCGATGGATATGGCGAAATCGAAGCGGAAGGCGGGGTGAGGCAGGCTGAGCGTATCTGCGACAATGGCGTCGTGAGGCTGGTGTTGCCGCGCAATGTCCACGAGGGCGTTCGATCTTGAAAGCCTGGTCAGTACAGCACCTGCTACCAGTAGTACATCAATAAAACGGGAGCGGGAGTTGGAATCGGGGTGGAGTCATGCTCAATGCATTATTGCCCATTCCGTGCATAGCCACAGCATACCTGTCCGAGGCGACGATAAAGACGTTCTTGTTCACGACGAGGTATTTCCCGTTGCCGCATCCCACGTCCAGCCCAACGGCGCCCACGGGCAGATTCCGTAGGAACTCGTCCACCACCGGCCACGGCTAGAATGCTTTGTCAAACCTGTCCACACTCGCAATAATGGTCTGCCCTGGCATAAGGTATCCAAACCTTGTATCTCGTAGACGAGAAGTGCGTCGCAATCCGGTCGTAGACCTCGTGGACATGCTTGCTCTCGTACTGCAGCTCCGAGTCGTCGCCGTCGCCGCTGCTGCGCTCCGCCATGAGGTCCCTACGCGAAAGAGAAGGCAGGGTGTACAGCGACTGCAGGGCCGAAGAAACAACCACGAGTCAGGTTGCTTTTTCGATCTTGATTACTTGCAGTGTTGATCCCGACGACATACAGTACTAGTACTTACCTACCTGGTAGGTAGTAGTGGTCGCTCTGCACTGAAAGCCGAGCTAAACTTTAAATATACTAGAAGTGGTATAGTACTAACTACCTAGTAGACGCCTAGCCAATCTGAACTTACCAGTTTTACTAGCAGTACTAGAACTAAGGTACCAGGTACAGTACAACTTGAAGTAATTAATTACCTACTACTACAAGTCTCTGCAGGCAGATATAGGACGTGGCTGTTGTTGAGGTATCTGGCGTCAACGCCTGTTAGTGGGACTGTAGGACCTCTCAATATTTGCCTAAATGAATATTACAAGACTATCCAAGCAGCATCAAGATCCGTCATCTTGAAGTACAGTATTACCCTAGGCTGCGCTATTAGTCGTCCACCTCATGAATAGAACACAAGTCATAGATTCCTCGTAGAGGTCGCTGCGTTATCTTGCCAGAACACACCATACACTATACAAAGACTCGTCACGCTACGAAACCTCGACAACTTCTGGGGGAGGTGACAGCTGGTTGGCACTGCCCGATAAGCTGACATAACTTGTCAGGCCAGAGCGCCTGACCATCAGGGCCAGTACGATAGCCAGTAGAGGGATCTTGAACAGCGTCAGTTTATTGAACAATCGTGCGAAGGAAGAACTTACCCAAAAGAAGAAAAGCTTCCTGTCACGGCTTAGCTCCACCCTCTCGATCTGCTTCCGTGCTAAGATCTCAGGGCTACCGGTCGCCGAACCCGGGCCAGGACCTCGAGAGTCCGAATGTGCATCGAAGTGGAGGTCTGCAGCTGCATCGGTAGCAGCCCGCAGGGCGGATTCCTTCTTCAGACCCCAATCGCCTGGCTGTTCTTCATTTTCCGGGTAGAGATCCCCATATGCCGGGGGAGAGGAGGCCGCTGGGGATGAGCTGCCTGTCAACGTTTCCCACCAGCCCTCCCGGGGAATATTCTGCCGCCGCTCTTGGCTGGGGCGATGTGGAAACAGTGAGCTAACACGGCGCACCATCGGATACGCCTGGTAGTCTTGCAGCGCGGCTAACGGCCCGTTCAAGTTGGCAAGGTTGGGCATGACTGACTGAGCACTCTCATTGAACTGTTGCAGTTGTGCGGCCAGTTGACCACGCCACGCCAACATGAATGCTGGTGGCGCCATGGCCGGAGAAGTGGCAGATTTCCGAGTCTGTGACAACTTTGGCCCTTGTACAGCAAGCTGTGTACTGTTCCTTCGTGACTGCGAAGCGCCGGCTACACCCTCATCGCGAGTACCATGGCTGATAGCTGCTGGATGTTCAACATCTTCGGGCGAGCCCATAGTCGGGGTCTCGTCATCATCTTCCGATTCGATAGAGTCTTCCGAGTCCGTGACTTGGAACTGGTCCGAGGCGTTCTCCCAGAAAGAACGAAGAGATGACGAGCTGCGACTACGGCGGTGCAGCGGTGTGCCACCAACACTGCGCGATCGATAGTGCTCGATAGGTGTCAGTGTGGCTTGATATGCAAGCAGGGAGGTCGCCAAATCGGCCGGAGTGAATTGTCGAATACTGCGTGCCTTGTGGTTGGCACCGGCTAAGCGAAGTCGATGAATGACATGAGTGTGCCCGTTCATGGCCGCATGATGCATCGGCGTATGACCGTTGTTGTCCATCATATTTGGAGACGCACCTCTTGCCAGCAGGCCGGCCACGAAGCGAGTGAGCCCCAGGGAGGAGGCTAAATGAAGCAACGTCAGGCCAGAAGGACGGCGCAGGTCGAATCTTGGAGTTTTAAAGCGCTTCAGTTCGTCCATGTGCGTGAGGAGATCCATCATGGTGGTTTCCAGCTCCAAGGTATCGACGGGGACCCCCGATATAGAACCAGCGCTGCGCTGATGTCCCGAATTGATGCCATAGTTGACATGCGACGGCCAGGCGGAATGTGACTGAGCTTGCAGCAGCTGTTGTGCGGCAGAGTACGGATCATCGGTCGGGTGTTGCATCTGCTTGCCCAGCGTGCGCAACGCCAGACGGAACATCTCCAATTCTCTATCATCGATATATGTGAAAAGGGATGGCCGAGCTTGGGACTGTTGTGGCATCGTAGAGTATTGTGGATGGTCATGTTTGAAGACCACAGGCACTACACCTGGTTGCAGGGCTGGAGGAGCAATGCAATTCAGACATTTCTCGCCCCAGAACGTCGTTGTCGTTGCCTCAGTGTCACCAAACATGACCTCCAGCCCTTGATAAAATCCATTGCCAAGAAGGGTAACTTCAGTCCCACCGGTTACGGAACCTTCCGCAGGAACCAGCTTGTGAATCAGAGGCGGTGGGCGGCGTGTAGGCTGACCCATGAGTTGGTTGGACACGGCCTGTCCAAAAGTTGCGTCAGTAGCACCGAAGCTGTTTCTCGCCGATCCTGGGCTGCC
Source organism: Exophiala dermatitidis NIH/UT8656 (assembly GCF_000230625.1). Lineage (NCBI taxonomy): Eukaryota > Fungi > Ascomycota > Eurotiomycetes > Chaetothyriales > Herpotrichiellaceae > Exophiala > Exophiala dermatitidis. The sequence continues at coordinate 221,180 of NW_008751654.1, forward strand.
AGGTCTGCTTTGTTGACGGGACGGTGGTGCGGAGAGCGCAGCTTGTCTGGTCAGATGCTCCAGACTATATGAGCGATTGATATTTTGGGGGAAGGATTGGTCATTGCCATTCGGTGTTGGGGGACTGGTGCCGTAGGGACCAGTTCGCGCAGGTGGGCCGGGATACTGACGATCGTTAGGTCCCATGTAGGATACCATGTTGGGTGCGTATGGAGACGATGCCGCAGTATTGGGCACCGTCCCTGAATTAGACACCTGTGAAGTATCTAGACGAGTCATTGTCAACCCAGACGGCAGTTTTCCAGATCCGCTTTGCTTCCGTCGCTTCGTTGTTGGACCGGATGGCCCGCTCGGGGAAGCAGGTCTCGACAGATTTCGCGGCGTCAGCGCCTTCGAATTCTGGTTGGATAATGCAGATGGTATGGCGAAGGGGTTGCTTGGCGGAGCCATTGGAAAGCTTGGATTGAAGTTATGCTGCAGTCCATGCAGGTCGGTCGTGGAAAAGGACTGCTTGAATAGTTTGGCATTGACTGGAGGCGGATGACCTTGCCCTGCACCGGACGTTGGAAATACTCCGGAACCAGGTAGTTGATAGGCCGGATTGCCGAGAGCTGAAGAAGGGTTGGGCTCGGCTGGAGGGGCAGTATGTGTTTTATGGTCGTCGGTAATCATAATAGGGTTGGTCATGGCTTGTGCAAGGACTTTGTCTCGGTAGTCTTTGATAGTGAATATCACTTGGAAGCCCATCTTTTCGTTTTGGTGGCGACAGTAACATGCGATACGCATGGGGAGTTCAACCTGCACGGGCCCAGGAGGTGAACTAACTTGCTGGCCGTCGGCAGCTGTAGGCAAGTCAGTATTGTCACGAGGGACTTCAACCCAGTCTTTCAGTTCATTGGTGTTGAAGACCACCACTCTTCTCTCTTCGTCTCTCTGGAACAACTCTTCCTCCTCTGGTTTTTTCTGCTTCTTCCTGGAGGCCCGTTTCCTTTCACGTTGTATACAGCCGGAACAAATGCGTACTTCGCCGCCATTCAGCGGTTTCTCGTCCTCCTCTTTCGAACCGGGAGACTCTGCTGACGGCGTGGAACTTGGGCCAGTGGAAGGACGCTCTTCCCCTCTTGCACGAGCCAAGGCTCTCTTGAGTTTGACGGCATCTTGCATGGCACTCGTGCAGACCAAAGATGTATGAAGTTCCAATATTTCAGGACTGCGCTCAGGATCCGGTTTTGCAAGGAATTTCGGCTTTGAAATGGTATGCTTGGGGAGCCTTAACTTCTTGGCGCCCGAGGGGAGAAATGAGAGGGTCAACTTGATTGGTATCTGTGTTTCAACGCGGGATTTCAGAGACGTCGGGTGTACGGTCAGTACGGGAGCCCCTTCTGTGGAATTCACGGTAGAAGGGGGAGAAGAAGTGTCTTTTGCGATTGTGGAAGGCGTCGTGCTCGACTCCGGGTCGAAGCTAAAGCCTGTTGCGGAAAATTGTGCATTGGGAGAAAAGGTTGCATTGCCCGGAGAGTCACCGTTCATGGTGATGTGGTTGAACGTCTCTTCCAAGCCGGAGGAGGGGGAGTGTCGGCTCCAAGGAGACTGGCTCTGGGCGGCTGGGAGCATCGCATTGAGCGGAGATACTTCCCTGGAGCCTGAAAAGACAAAAGAAGGTTGGCCTTTGGGTGGATAAGTAGGTGGAGGATTGTGGCTGTTATAAGCGGCGGCCATATTCAGTTGTCGATTGGGCGGTTGAGCAATCAAAGCGCTCTTCATGGTATTCGGGTTGGTCAAATCGAACCCGCTAGGCGTACTTGCAGCGGTCTCAAAATCAAAATCAGACGCCATCTGCTTGTTGCTGACCTCGAAGTCGGGGTCAAAAGCAACCACAGACGCGTGCTCAAACAGAGGTTCATTGGAAGATATGGAGAATCCATTGATGCCACTTCCCCACGCCCCGTGCATGGAAGCATTATGCGCCGGAGGCGAAGCTGTAGACGCGGCAGATATGTTGCCCTTTTGATCTTCGCCAGAATCTGCGGAGGATGAACTCGAGCCGGAACCCGAGCCACGCGAGGAGCGAACGAAGGCGGCACTGCCATGAAGCGGGGTGAAAGCGTCCGCTTCCCTCTTTATCGAGAGATCACTAGGGTTGAGGAAACCGATGCTCGACGTCGAGGAATCCGCCTCGGGAGCAGGAGAGGCCAAGAAGCTCTCAAAATCTTGACCGGCATACGTAGATGTGTGGTCCAGGTTGCCCGAGAAGAGATACATATCTTCATCCTGCATCGACGCCATCATGCGCGCCCTTCAGATTGCAGCGCAGGTCGTGTTGTGTTTTGTCCGCCAAAGTCTTCACGCCATCTCTTTCCCAAGCCTTTGAAGTGAGGATCCGGTGGGCGAAGGAACACGCAATGCGAGGAAGGCAGATCGAAAGGTGCGCCCTGCACGAGGTCTGCGCGCGATAAGTCGGCGAAAGAAAGACGTCGTTGGGAGTCAATGGTTGTGTCTCGTAATTCCTTCTAGAATTCAGGTAGGCTTTTGACTGGTCGCGCTCCCAAGGTTCTGCCACGCCCGCAAGCAATGGAGAGGGCGACCAAGAAGGTAAGCGGCCTAGCAGCAATGAGAGAGTCGGCCAACAAGTTGGCAGACGTTTGCTGGCTGGTCAACGAAGTGGTTTAACGAGGCGTCGAAGGCGAACGAAGACACAGTTGAAAGCGGCCAAAGTGTGGAGTTCAAGTCTAGTAGCTGGGTGGGAGTAGTTAGCAGCCTGCAGTGAGTGGTGGTCAGCAGTAGCAGCGATTGTAGTCGTGGGCGGGAGGCAAGTTGAAGGTTGACTCGGAGTGGACACCGCAATGCCACTGCAGTGCAGCACTGCAGTGGTGCGTGTGGGATTCAAGTTACTACCGTAGTAGCAATCACCAAACGCAGCTAACTCCTTTCCTAGTATGTTTTTAGCGGGGCGGCTAAGTTACTTCTACCGGTATTCATTCGAGGGTGGCAACCAGATAGCACCACGCTAGCAATTCTAGCCAAGACCGCTCTGATTTTGCTTCTTCCACTGCAACTTGAATTGGTACTTAGGTAGTAGTCTGACGCTCCTCCCCCGGAATGTCTCCCCATGATTTCAAGCTTGTGACAGCTGAAAAGCAGTTGAAATCCACTGGCAGATACCAGGTAGATACCTACTAGTACTTGGTTGTACTTGGACACGCGCACCAGCACTGGCAGAGTATGCACATGTATCTCATAGTTACCGTCTTTAACAGGAGCTAACACCTCGATCCAAACTTGGACATGAACTTCAAGGCGAACCCGCTGGCCTCTGACCCTCTGTCGACAGCAGCAACCACTGTTGTACCTTATGCAGCGGCAGAACATCAAACAACTTGAACACTCAGGCTGCACGCTATGTCGTTGGGACAAAAATAAACCATGTTTCCGTGTGGTTGAGCTCGATCCGTCCGGCTCCCGCCCAAGAGCATGCATACCCTGGGCTATCGAGGAGAAGCCGCATCCAACGCGAATTGCATCTCCGGTCCGACTGCGAGGATGGTCCCCTGCACTGATTAGTCCAGGCTGCTGCGCGCTACAGCCAGTCTTACGCCTCCCTTCCGCCCCTCGGCAGTAATCGCCAGCCTCGGAAGCAGAGACAGCTTTCTTTGGATCATTATTTATTAGGTAGTAACTGGAAGGTACGTAGGTACAGGGGACATTGTCACGCTGGATTACAACTTCTCGATCTCTCTCCAGCCCCAATGGGATGATGAGGTCTGACACACTGCAGGGACGATCTCGCTACCGTCACAATGCTAGTCCTGGAGACTGAGTGCCTCGAACCCCATCTTTACATGGTATCCCGCCATCCATAAGGTATTGTTTCACTTTATAGTTTGTGTTTGTGTAGGTACCTAGGTACCGGTAGGTATGAATCAATGTGCAACGTATGGAGGATTAGTAATCCATCCCAAATGCGGCATGTGGCGGCTTTAAAAGGCTGCCTATATTTCGCACCACGACATCCTTATTTCGCACCACCGCTAAACTACTTCAAGTAATTTTTTGTACAACGCTAGCCACTTTGGCTTTGCCTTTATAGCGCCGTATATCACGTAATCCCGATACATGCTCTGTAATTATCCATACGCCTATTATCGCACGCCTACAGCACCTACAACGCCCGCAACTCCTGCAACCCCCCGCAACTCCTACAACGCCTACAACGCCTGCAACATCTATAACACCTACCACTGCACGCCTACCACTACACTCCTTTCAGTTGCTTTCGGTTAACAGGTGGTAGTAGGCGCACAGTAATAGGTATACAGTTATAGACGGTGCAGGCTTATAGGCGTTGCAGGCGTTGCAGGCGTTACGGGGGGTTGCAGGAGTTGCGGGCGTTGTAGGCGCTGTAGGCGTGCGAGAATTGGGGTAGGGAGGGGGTGGTTATAGGTATTATAGGCGTAGGCTAGTCAGTGCTATAGGTATATCGTAATTTAAGGTGTAATAAGCCTGTAATCTCTAAGCACTTAGCAACCTTATATCAGAACTGGCCTTGGCAATGGTGCGAAATAAGGATCCCATGGAGCGAAATATACCTAGGTAGGCAGCCGCTTTAAAAGGCACTGACACACTGCAACTCCTCAACTTGAAGTTCCCCGCAGGCCAAGTCAACAGCTTGCTCTACATCATTTCATTTGGCTCCTGAAAGGGTGCAAGTGCGGCAATGCCAGGTGAACCACCTCCAGCAAAAGGCCCCGGCCACGGCCACGGCTACGATCTCGTCGCCAGAGGCAGCAGAGGAAAGGCACCCCTGGGGACTGCCATCTTCATAGGTCTGCGGGCGCTTGACCCATTGTTACAGAGACAGCTACTGCTTCATTCTCCTCTGCCTCATCTTGCCAGACTGCTGGGCCTGTCTCCGCCGGCAGCACCGCCCACAGGCGGCCTCCCTCTTGCTGGCACAGGCCTGGCCCCGTACCAAAGCTTGGTGTGGGCGTATTCCATCGGGTCGGCCGCCAAACACATATTCTGGGCTCTTTTCCTGGGCAACGAACCCATTTCTCCAGCAGCGGCCGCCATCATCGCCGTCTTCAACACCTTGAACAATACCCTGAACACGCTTGCGTATGATCTGGCGGGCGAGAATCCGACGTATTTCGAGCCGTGGAGTGTATACGCCGGCTCGGCTTTGTTCTTTACGGGAGTCCTAACCGAAACCGTGGGTGAGATTCAGCGGAAACGGTTCAAAGACAGGCCAGAAAACGAGGGGAAGATTTATCGTGGCGGTATCTTTTCGGTTGTGCGCCATGCATCGTATCTGGGATACAGCCTGTGGCGTGGAGGCTATGCCATGGCCTGCGGCGGCCCTCTATGGGGTGCTGCTGTGATGTCTTTCTTTTTATGGGACTTTGCCAATCGGGCCATCCCCATCCTGGACGAGTACATGGCTAACAAATATGGAGAGCAGTGGATGAAGATGAAGCGGGATGTACCCTACGCATTGATTCCGGGGGTTTGGTGATTGACACGCGTCGAGCGCGCCATTCACTTTTCCTCCAATCACTCTGCTGAGAAAACGGTTACGCCCAACCCATATTGTATTAGATCATAACCAGTCCTGTTACCATCATGATCATAGCGACACGTTCAAGACACCCTTCCTATCCATAACGACGGTTACTGCCCAGTGATTCTTCGCTCTGTTCATATGTAGGGAGGCGGTCCGTTGTAGCAGTCGACTTGTCGACATGCTGCTGCCGCCTCTCGTTTTGATGCCGCATCCGCCTGGCCTCAAAGACGCTCACAATGATCAGGTAGAGGAGAGCTATCACTCCCGCAACCACCCCGTACGCGATGCGGACCTTGTTGGAGGTCTTATTAGTTTGAAACGGGCTGTGAGACGCCAGTCTGATCCCAAGGCCACCGTTGATCACACCTAGGCACAGCAAAAGACGACCTAGCCACAGATGAACGCGCCCGACCCATGTCCGACCTGGCGCCTTGGGTTGTCTGCCCGCCTGCGCGTTGAGGGCGCGCTTTTTGTAGATACTGTGGTGAATCGCTCCGAAGACGGGTTGGAAGAGGCCCATGGCAAGAATGGCAAGGCCCAGTCTCGGGTGAGGGTCGTTCCAGACACCAAAAGCTGATGACTGCTGGGCCAGCCAGATACCCATGCCGGCAGCGCCGATATAAATGATGTAGCTGACTATCTGACCTACAGCATGAATTCTGAGCACCATCGGGCTCTTGAGGTCCAGTCTCAGGAGAATCGCAAGCGACGGAATGAATATGACCCAGACTAAAGAGGCTAGGACAGCATGGCCGATGAGGATTCGCCCGGCTCGATTGAAAGCAGTCGAAGAACCAAATACCGAGTCCTGGCCAAATTGCCCGGTCGAGGAGCTGCCAGTCCCGTCGCCATCATTGTTGCTGTTACCGCTGCCGCCCCAGGATCCGGGAGGATCAGAGCCGTCACCGTTGTCAGAGTCTCCCCACCACCCAGTGAATTGGGCGCTAACAGCGCTGGTTAGAAGGGTGTTTGCGAAGAGAAGAAAGAGCTTGTTCTGTGGCATTGCTGTTTTCCTATGCTGTGCTGTCTCAGAGGGTCGAGGGGTCGAGCAATGTTCAAGCGCTGGCGCTCAGCAGATCTAAGTAGACAACAACTCGGCCACACCTTTTGTATTTTGGCGATGAGAACCAGAAGGTAAAGCATCGAGAGGAGAGCCGCGAATTTGTCACTTGGCTCACCTGCCCATCTATATGTAAGAGCAACAAGTGACCGGGGAAACGCAAGTCAAGATTCCGACATGGCTCAAGTCATGCTTACCTTTTCCCGCCCATGAATCAAAGGGATGGCCTGGGTCCCACGCGATCAGGAACATTATGGTGTACGCAAGCTCTTTCGGCCCGTTGTCCAACCATCAGCCAATTGCGCCAGCCATTATTGGAGGGCTGTGTCCGGCCTCCTACCTCCGAACCACCGACCAGCGGGTGGCCTCAAGCCACGGGCTTGGGGCCGGTGTTATCTGGGAACAGCTTCTTTTCCTGTAGCCATATACGTTCACAGAACGGTGGTAGTTGTGTTGTTGTTCCGGCCTGATGACGCGTCGAAGCGTCGGCCAAGGACGTTGTTGAGACTCATCTTGGGGGCATCGTTGACTGCCCGTGGTACAGGTATTAGTAGTAGTTCGCCATGAAAGCCAGGAATAATTTTCCGCAACCTCATCCCGGGCTATTGTTGCCTTATCCAACCAGGAGCGGCAGAATAGTATCTGTACTATACAGTAAAGTAGTATGATGCAGTGTTGGGCTGAAAGAGCATGAAGCAGACCTCGTGAGGTTTGACCAAGTTGGTGGCGGGGCCGGAGGGCCGCAGAGTGTTCGTTGTAAAGACAACGGTATATGCATCCTTAGCCCACGCGATCCGGCGAACTCGGCATTGATATCAACGACAGACCGAAGTGATATTTTCTCCCATCAAAGTTAAGGTACCTGGTACCTCTTGGTTCCTCTCCATACATGTACCTTACAGGCACGACATCGTGGAAATTCTTACGGTTGCTTCACAAGAAGGCTTCTAAGTGCAGTATGTCTTAGCGGGACTCAAGTGCGATTCACCACAAAAAATATGAGGCATCATGTCCCCGGCCGTTTGCCTTGAACCATTCCCAGTGATTGAAAATGGGCTGATAATTGGTCTGTCGTCGAATCCAAGTCATCCAACAACTTGAATCAAAACCACTTCCTCGTCACAACACGCAGGTAGAGCCAGGTAGCTGACTGACGACCAGAAATGCAGCTACAAGAGTAATCAGGTCTTTTCACACCTCACTACTTGTATCAAACTAAACATCTTCTTCTCCCTCATGGAAGCCGCTGCCCGCCGTTCTGGCCGGCAGCGGAAGGCCAACACAAAGTACGCCAACGATGGCTGGGACAAAGAGACTTTGCGCATTCTGCGTGCCTCATCGGAATCGTCTGGCTCCAGTCCAGACGAAAACCTACAAGCACGGGTTGTCTTTCAAGCCGGGAAATCAAATACAGCTTTATCTGATGATGGCCAGGAGTTTCCCCTAGGGCCCACTGACGACGTTTCTGTGGTTCCCGAAGGCTCTGAGTCTTCAGACGTGGCTACCTCGAGCGAAGGTGAGGACGACATGAGCCTGGCCACAAGCGACGAGGATCATCTAGCTCATAAAAAGCCCCTAAACCAAGTCCGTTGGTCTGACTCGAGCGGCATCGCTTCGACGCCTCATTCTCGCGGCCTTGCAACCGGACGGAAACATGCTTCCAAAAGTGCGGCATACCCAGATACGTTTGGACCTGATGTGGAGGACCTGTCTACCGTGCTCGATGCTCGGGATCTTTGGCTGAAGGGTCGTGACGTAACACTCCCCAGCCGCAGGTCGATATCTGATGCCATCGAGAAGTCCCAGGGACTGCCGTCGACACCTGCTGCCACTGTTGACAAGGCGCCGGATCCTTCACATTCCAGGTCAACTAACGGGGCTCCTGTAGACGATGTGATCCGTCAGAATCAGACCCTTCGAGCAATGGATGACAAGGAACTTCAAGAGAAATACATGCCACGAAAGCCATACTCTCATTCGGTCGTGCTCGGCCCTTGGGATAAGCAGACGAAATTCGATCTTCCTCCACGATGCCCGTTGAGCCTAGGACAAGCCTGGTCAACACATGCTCCAAAGGATATACCCGTGGGAGGCCGGCTCCAAAATCAGCTCCCAACTCGCCCACCGCAAGAAGGCTGGTTAATCAATGTGGGCGAAAAAGTTCAATGCCTGTCCTGGGCGCTGGCCACTGCCGAACTGCAGTACCTTGCTATCGTCACGCGGGCTACCCCTGGCCAAAGACTGAGTGTTCCAGGACATGTTCGCGTTCGACCGGCATTCCATCCTTCTCCTCCATACCCTTCGCACATTGAGATATGGGGGTTTCAAACCCAGGCCATACCGAACAGCCGCGTTCGCACCTTGTCTTTGGCCGTCCCCCCAAGGTTGGTGATGGTGGTTGGGACCGATTACGGCGATATTCGGCGCATTAAGTGGTGTCCGCCAACGCTTTCTGAGAGGGATGTACATGTTGACGGTGGGCCAGCTACCGTGAATCATCGTCTTGGTATCGTATCAACAGATGGCTTTGCCAGAGTACTGTCACTCTCTTTGCCCCAGCATATCAACCAGGACAACAATCCCATTGCCGTCAAGGTTGCGCAGGCTGGACTCACAATGTCGCCTCCGCTTGGTACGGTTTTCACCGCCCTTACCTTTGCGGATCCCACAACTCTAGTACTGGGAGCCTCTGATGGCTCGGTCCAGTTGTTCGACTTGGCTACAGTGCATGAAAATGGCTTAGCCGCCAGTGGTTATTTGCGGCAACAGATACATAACACATACATTACCTCGCTGTGTTCTGCCTGGCCAGGATCACTCTCCACCTTTATTGCCAGCAGTTCGGCGGCTGGCGAGCTGGTCCTGACGGATTTGCGCAACCCCCAGCAAGACAGAGTATCTGTGGCTCGCGCATGCTTTCCTCAGTGCGACATCGTCTTCTCGCCTCACACAAGGTCATTCATCACGGGGCTTGATAGGGTAGGAAACACGCAAGTCGAGGCACACTTGGCGGCCTTCATCATTTGCCACAACCTGCGAGAGTTTCATACCGGACACAGAATTGCCAGGCTTCCAGAACTGTCGGGTGCAGCAACAGCACTTGCGAACTCGCCATGTCACCCTTGCATCCTGATTGGGACCTCTAATGGCCAGGTGCTATCGAGCAACTACTTGCGGAAAGTCCTTCCACACCGAAGATCGGATTCTCGAAACGCCACAGGAGCTTACATGCAGAAGCTTTATGACTATGAATGGCGCCCACTTGCCGCAGGCGAATCAGACGATGCACAACCCCCAACGAACCGGGAAGATGCAGACACCGATCTCTACCATGGCGCAGCCGTGAGACCTGGTGTCTCTCGCTTTCATGAAGGCTTCAAACCCGAGAAAATCGAAGTTGGGACGGTGCCGTTGGCCAAGAAGAAGCCACAGCACAGGGAGACTGGGATTGCAGAGCCTATATTCGAGGAAGAGCAGAGCGTCACGTCAATTGACTGTTGTCCCAACCTCGCCTGCGCGGGAATCGCAGCCATAGGTTGGGGTAGTGGCATCGTTCGGGTGCAAGACCTCGCTCACGACCTCGAATAAGCAGGGGTCGAGGAATGCCGACATAGGCTCGATGCCGCCTGAGGGACGACGATAAGGTATTCACATAAGACTCATATCCTGGACTTGTTAGATGCATTAACCACGGTGGCGGTCGAGATCCTCAATGCACCAAGAGTCTACCAATGTCTTTTCGTATTTCCCTTCCCGCTATACTGATTCCAGACTACGGTACTAAAACACTGCAGAGAATGCCCTTAGAATCAACAAAAACAACTAGAAGTGAGAAGTAGGCTTGAACCATGTTCGTTCACCTAATTAACTATTTGCGATTCGCAAATCTTGTCGCTTGCCGAAGAACTAGACTAACCCCTGGCGTGCCAGCGCATATGCCTTGACTCTACGTGGTATGCGAGCAGAAATCGCCAACAATCGCTTTTTCCCCCTTCCTTGCCGGCTAGCACATGACAACCGTCCGCTTGATGAGTAGAAACAAATCATACAGCCGATAACACTGGGTTGTGTTCACTCGGGCAGGGAGGGGGTCAAATTGAGGGTCCTAGGTGCAGAACTAGGCTATGGGCGTAGCATTGACCTCAGCTTCCGGCGTAAGGCGTAGTTCAGCTCTTGTCACCTCTGGGACCACCTCGACCTCTCGATGCTCCTCCTCGTCCACCGCGATGGCCATCTCCGCGACCACCACGACCACGTCCTCGGAACTCACCACGGCCGCCTCTGCCACCTCGTCCACGACCACGTTCGCGACGCACCTGTTCAAATCCATCGTTCTCGGCAGCTGGCTTCTCCTCGACTGCTGCAGCAGCACCGGCTTCCTCGGCCCAACTGCTTGAGGCATGTACATCCGCCGGGGTGGCAGCGACACCAGTCTCAGTCTCAGCAGGGTCACGGGGAACTTGCACCCATTCTTCGTTGGTTGCACTGGTGTCAGTTACCACTGATGCCTGGGGGTCCCATGTGGCCTCGGCAACTGCGTTTGCGGCATCGGCGCCAGTCAAAGCTTGTTCGGGAATCGGGAGAGCATCGGCTGGGGTAGTGGCAGCGGGGTCAATGGGAGTCTGGATGGCGATGGTGTCGTCGAGCTCAGTCAAGCCGGCACTCGCCACGGTTTGATCCGTTCGGATTTCGGTCGCAGCGGGTGCAGAATCGGTGGGGTTTGTCTGGTCCGCTTCTTGTTCGGTGGTCGAAAGTGCTTCTTGTGCTCCCTGTAGAGACGACTGTTTGACCTGTGCGTAGGTGATCTCCAAGCTCTCACCGTTGACATCTGGGACTTTGTCGTCGGTGCCGTGAACCAGGTTCCTGAGTGCCGTAAGTGATGCTTCGTTGCCCTGGTAGACTAGCAGAAGAGCACCCTCGAACGCACGTCCTTCATCGGAGTCGGCGTCCTCTGATTGACGTTTGGAGGCCGCAGCATGCAAAAAGTGAGACACGACCCGCAAACTGTCCTCGACGGCTTTGGCTTTGAGATCTTCGATTTCCCTAGTGGCCTCCTCTTTGACGCTGGCGATAGCCGACTCGTGGGCCTCAATCAGGCGTGACTTCTCCTTCGCAAAGCGCTCCTCCAGCTCTTGGGCAAAGGCACGGAAAGAGCTCAGCTGTTCTTCGAGTTGCGCCAATTGCGCTTGGAGGGCTGGCTTCTTGAGTATCTGGGCTTTCTGATCGACATTGAGCTTCTTTGCCGCAACCAAGTCATCGAGGGAAACATTGGGGTTTTCACTGATCACCGCGTCGGCCTTTGCGGAGGCAGCGAGTTTCTTGTGGAGATTGCGGATGTTTCTAGGATGGTCAGCCGAGTTTCAACCATGCGGTGGTCAGGCCAGTGGTATACTTACCTCATCAGATCCTTGACATGCTGACTCTGGTTGTGGGAATCGACACCGTTAGTGGTAGCAGGAGTCTCGGACGCTGGTGCTTCGATGGAGGGAGTTGCCGCACCACTGCCCGAGGGAGCATTCTCACCCTTCGCCTTGCGCTTCTTGCCCGGCTTGGAGTCGTTGGTCACAGAGCCAGCAGTAGACATGGCGGAGAGACGGGTAAGCGGCCGGTGACGGTGTGGTCTGGGACAAATAGACAGAAAGTAGAGAACGGTCTGAATATGACGAGGCTTGCGCCGCCTTCGACCTGTGAGACTGTCCGAGTGACAAGAATGGAGGAATTGTTGGAGGCCAGCTGAAGAGCTTGCAGAGAGTGGGAGGAGTGATCTTTGCAGTTGTTAAATTGTTTGCTCGTGTGAGGCTTGCAGTGTTGTTGCAAGAAGTACAGACTGCCACGAATTAATTGGGCGGACAAGTGAGATAATCACCTGCGGTTTACTAGTGCTGCATTCGCCCGCACCACAGCTTCATCTTCATCCGAACTCGCCAAGCCTGCGCACTCCAGTTCGTCATCTCCGACTCACAGTCCAGCTTCACATTTCCAATTACATTCAGGTTTCCAGCTTGCACCTTGAATACCTAGGTATGGTGGCTACCAATTAGTGGTACAAGAACAGGTACAGCACCTCCTTCTTGACGCGTCCGATCCCGGAGGGTTTGAGAGAGGCCGCTCGTCCTCGACGAATAGCCTTTGAATCCGCACTCCTGTACGCTCCCTGCATGTCGAAGTTCGGTTGTCGGCCGTACCTTAGCCTCCCACAAAACAGAAACAGAACAGAAGACAAAATATGGATGGCGTTTCGGAACTTTCCTGTTGAGTGGACACTCATGTGGACGTGGCAATGCAGCAGATTCAAAGCCGGCCATAACATTGAATATGAAAGATTCAATGGCGCTGTATGCATGATGAACGCGTCCAAGCTGCACTATAGGACAAAGGCGTATCAGAACACCAGTAATGGGCGGCGAAGACACTGTCTTCATTGAAACTTTTGGGGATTCAATAATGGCTGCTGGGCGCCTCGGTCTCTCACTTGGGGAGGTTTCTTTACACTGTCGGACCTGCCAGCATCATGGTATCCTTATCCCAAGCTAATTGCCCACCTATACACAGGCCCTCGACGACGGCGTCGTAGAGTAATCCTAAGTCCCAACGACGTGATTCCCTTGTTTCGGTATTTGTGAAGAAGCCGATTAGTATCCTGAACCTGAGGCATTCCTCTGCTATGTGTCTTTCTCGCAAGGCTTGTAGCGCTTCCCACTATCCTTCGTGAGCTTTCTGAGTTCGGGACACTCGAGTCAATGATGTCGATGAGGATTTCGAGGTGCTCGCGGGGATTGGGCTGTTAGGTCCGGGAATTCGTAACTTAATACCATTTCTGGCAGGAGTGGCAGGGGTGTATTTCAACCTTTGAATCGCCGAAGAGTATGCTGTCATGGCTTCTCAGCTTGTGATATTGGACCCAGGACGTACAGGGCAGGAAAAAATACCATTGTGACTTTCCTGATGTTTTTGGCCGCAATGTTCTTTTCTCCGTCGGCTCGTGCCTTGCGAGATGCGTTTCGAAGCAGCCTGTCCAGTTCCATGTCAGACACGTTATTCTCAAAGAGCATGTGGTCTTACTCTTCGATGAATAGCATGTAATCAAGCAGGACAAGTTGGTCAACACCTCGTCCCATGGTTTTCCTGGAGTGACCCTTCAAGATCCTCCGCATTGTTGCTCTTGGATAGCGCAATGCCCTGGAGGAAGCCATGATTCCACACCCGTGTGCACGGCCGTGCGAAGCAAGCTGAAGGGTACGCGCTGTTGATGGCCAGGGGTGTATCAATGGCCTAGCATTGCTTCATATACATGCACAAAGTGACAGACAGCTTTACATACTAGCCAGGCTTCACATTCGAGCGCAGCAACATCAATACTACCTACTAGTAGGTACCTATAGTACGCGATCTCGAATGCCAAGACTGGGGTAAACAACAATGAACTTGAACTCCGGGTCGAACGTAGCTCGGTGCCCGGAGAACCTTTGGCCGAGGGTGCGACGTCATTTCAAGTTGGGCTCTCACTTCTCCTACCAGGTGCTTACTAGTAGTGGTATACCTCAGTGGTACATACCATAATGTACCTCTACCGTAGGTATCTCAAACGGGTACTACTACTCGTATCACTGGTGACATCAACATGAGTGTGAGCCTCCAGGTCTGCTACAAACTTCAAGCGCACCACAACTCGCGTCGTTCATATCTGCGGGTATATTATATAGGCATACTAATAACAGGATTGCATCGAAGATGACCCCGTCTCGCGCCATGGTTCCCGCGCAGTCAGGTGCTATCAACAGCGCTGCACGTTTTCACGTCGCCATCAGCTTAGACATCAGATGCATGGCTGACTTTGCTCTCTCTCGAACGTTCAGATCCGGGTCCGCTTCCAACTTCCGAAGCTGCCCAAGGAAGCCGACTTTCTGCAGTTCAATTGCCCGTTGTCTACACGCCAACCGATCCGCGGCATCGTCTTCGTAGGTCAGATTGATGGCGATCCAGCAGCACTGCGCCCGAATCTCTCTGTCCGAGTGGCTGCAGAATGTCAACACCTGTTTCATCAATGCATGGTGCGAGGCGATCGCATTCCGCCATCTTGCATCGCATGCTCCAATGTGTACGAGAATGTAAAGGACTTTGCTGACAATTGTGCTCGGTGCAGCTGTGCTGTAGTTCTCCTTGCGTGTTGGACCCGCCATGGTGCGTGGTCTCAGCCGGTCAAGCATGATCCTGAGAAAGTCGTCCTGGCCCATTTCGTCGAAGATATACTGCACCATATCGGAAGCATTGTCCCCACAAAACAAGTTGCGGAGAAGGTCCAGCAGCTGCGCCTGGATTTCCGTGTCATCTTCGGGCGTGTGCTTGGTGTCAAGGCCATCGTTGTTGTCGGCGCCCACGATAGCATGGCCCAGATGGTGGGTGATGCCGCCTTCGTTGTCCGAATCGTCGCTCATGATCACGTCATTGGAAGCACTGACGCCCCCCGACGGTCGACGACCCCTTGGCAGCGGAGGATATTCCCTTTCCACAAGCCCAATGACTTCACCCTCTGGTATGTCGTTGGGATCGGTCTTGATCAACAGTTTTATCCAGCTTGGGCCCAGCTCGTCCACGACGTCCTGTTTCAACTTTTGGCTGGCGTTTAGAACGAGTTGCTTGAGCGCCCATATGGACTCCAACCGTAGCCTCGCGTTTGCCGAGTGGGCCTGTTCGCACAATTTCTTGACGACGGCTGTGTCTCCCACGCTCTCTTTCACGGGACTGAAGTCGATTGCCAGATTCGCGAGCACTTTAGTGGCCGCGATCCTCACTTCCGGATGCGCCGAACTCATGAGTTTTATGATAGGTTTTGCAACTTCAGCCTCCACCAGCTTCGTCCTCAGCGCCTTGACTGAGCGTGTCAGCACCCTCACCACGCCGCAAGCAGCGAGCACAACGTTAACAGGATTTCCGCTGACTTCGACTTGTTGACCAGGATTGTGCTGGATGTGGCAAGGCTCAAGCGCTAGCATCACGTAGTTAAGCACGCCTTGGTCGCAAATCTCCTTGCGGTAGTCATCTTCGAACGGTGCAATTGCTGCCAATGCCCGCAAACAACCCTCTCGGTAGTCCATGTCTCGCCTCGTCCTCCAGCTTGGCCCACCTGGACCTAGGCGCATTCCGTGCAGGGATTGTTCGGTCACGATCTCCGAGGTCTTGTATGGCTGCCAGGGTGAGGGCTTCTGGCCCGCAGTGAAATCAAACGTCATTTTTAGCCCATTCGAAAGAGCAGTTATGGCATTCCCATCCACTGCAACCCGCTGCATGTCAGGATCATCCATGACAAGAGAGGCCAGGACAATAGGGACGGCTCTTGTGTAGTGGATACCGCTGCACAGATGCGCGGGCCCAACCTGCGGTCCGAATTCTGCCTGTGCAGTGTCAGAGTCCAACATCGAGGTAAGAAGGGGCACCAATAATGCAGGAAACTTAGCACGCCGACGTTTGTTGACTAGGTCCAAAGAATACAAGTCGACCAGCAGCCGGGCGGCAAGGAGGCGGCGCTTGCCTCTTGACGCACGAACCAAGTAGAGGAGCCAGGGTATAACGGAGCTTTCTTCCATCTCATCAACCGAAAGGTGGTTCGGTGCCATCTGCGGAGGCTCAGTGGTGGATGGTATTAGCGATGCTCGCCTTTTCGGCAAGCCTGCAACTATGCCCAGCGGAGGAAATTCGGACTGGATGGCCGATTTCGCAATTTCAGGGACGGGTATGGAAGGGAGAAGGAAATCGAACGGACCATGGGGAGAGCTGCGCGGGACAGCCGCCCCTGAAAAGTAACTTGCTCCCCATGGTGCACGTCGAATATCGGAGGGAGAGAAATCATCCTTCATGTTTGGCAGTACAGACTGAATCATCGGATCGGAGAGAAACAGAGTCGCCCGGTGTCTCGAACGTTCGACTAGAACTGATAGCGATTCCAGGACCGGTGACAAGTGAGCAATGGATGGCGCAGAGGCAGGCAGGGTGCCACATGCGCCATTGTCGCCGCTGGGGAGTGCTACTCCAGGGGGAACGAGGCCTTCCGCAACCACGAAAGACGCCAGGCGGGCCACAAGCTGCGAGAGAAGCCCACTGTCGACGAGCGCACGTTTCTGCCATTCGAGCGAGACAGTTTTGCAGAGCAGAGACAGGATTGCATCACAGGCCTGCTGTGAAGGCATCGAGTCGCCAGCTCGGCCAACAATATTGACAAAACATGAGATGTATCTTTTGGAATAGAGCAAGTCGGCCAATTCGCGGTGAGGCAACCATTGTCCAGGGTCCATGGAAGGGAGATTTTCTGCCACTGCGTTGAGGCATCGTAATAGTGCAAGGGATGTCCTGGAGGATAAAGGCAGGAGGAGACAGGAGACCAGGGCCCGTAGCATATCTGTGTCCAGCAACGGCTGGACAAAAGAAGGCCCATCTGCTCAAGACAGTCAGCATAGTCCTGTCAGTGAGTTGGATTCTTACACCCACCATGAGCGATCACACACAAGATTTGGGAAATCTGCGCAAAGATCAATTCCTCGTCCGCCTCCAGCTTGGAAGAAGCCGCCTCGCTCGACGGGAGCCTGGGAAGCATAACTTCTGCCAGCGCGGGGACCAATCCATTTCGGATGTATTCTGCTTTCCGTGATGAATGCCCGGTCAGGTCATTCTTGATCCTCCGCAGCGCCGATAATGGCCCATCAGCCGCGGCGCGCAACTCTTGTAGGTGATGTAGCACAGTGGTGCTGGGCCGCGAGGCAGATGCCATGCTTTCGAGAGTGGCGCTTTGTCAGATACCGAATGTTAGCATCGGCATCAGAGCAATGCAGTGCCTCGGAGGTATCTATCTGTCCGCGCCGCCGACAGCTCGCGGTGCAGTCTTCGAATTGGAAGGGTTTTAGACTCCAGAGAAGTGAGTGCACGCCCACTGGTCTCCCGGCAAAGGAATCCGGGGTCGGCTCGACTGGGGCGTGAGGCTGCTGAGGGTTTTGCAAAGAGCGCAGATCGTGAGACTAAACCCAACGAAGCGAAGTAACAGATAAGATACTGACTGGACTGGACTAGAACTGTGTACACGCAAGGAATTGACTTTTGGCTTGTCGTAGCAGATGAGCAGATGAGTTCAAGGTGGTGTTTGCAACGCAGGTGGTCTTGGTCACAGTGGACGAATGTAAAGACACGACAGCGCCTCGTGCTCGCCGACGGTGCCTTTCGCTAATCGCAGGTCAATAACTGCCCCCGGAAATGTTCCCCGACAGAAGCAGCCGGTGCCCAGTGCAGCGCCAGTGCCAATAGTATTGAGTGCCTCGCCTCGCCTCGTCCCCCAACTTTCCAGGTTTGCTTGCCACTCACTGCATCTTGATCTTCAAGTTCGAGTTCTCTGCCCCCACCACTATTATCTACCCGCGTACCTGGTACATCAGTCAATCTCACCCGCGCATCTAGGGAGTGTGCCTGGCAATCTTCTTTGTGGCGCTTGACCTCGCGCTCTGCACATTATCCAAGCGGTCAAGCAGTCAGAGGCCTGTTGCGGCGACGATTTACACCTTATGGGCGCACCTTGAACCGCGCCCTCCTCCGCCCTCACGCAGTGGTGATGCTAGGCTCTCCCCAGATTCCGAGAAACTTGCAGCGACAGCGGCGTCAGATGTTGAGCTTCGTTGAATATGCTAGCAACATCCCCGTCCCCTAATCTCGAGTCCGCCGGCCCTATATTCTCGAGGCCGCAGTATGATCAACCCGCAAAGCCTCTTAACCAGACCCGACCGGCGGTGAAGCATCACGACCCAGGCCGCAAATACCATTTCTCCCCCGATCTCTCATACAAGGCACCCCGGAACGCAAGCACAAGGTCACTAGACCGCTACAGTCCAAGCTTTCGCCCGCGAAACATGGTCGATAAAGGCACGCAGTGGTCTCCGCCAGGCCAGAAAGCGCCCACCCCGCCCGGGACAAAGACCCCAACATCGACCATCGCTGGCCTCCAGCTGACTGAAAAGGAAGAACCAAAGAGGCCCACGGGCCTGGCTCTTCAGCCAGCTCAAGCAGGAGGGGGCGAGAGAAGCCCGACCGAGTCGACCAGTACGTTGAAAATGGCCAACGAAGGACATGGACAGGCAAAAAGACAAGCCGTGGAAGCTGCGGCGGAAACATCGCCAGGGCAGAACGGTGTCAAACCACCGACGGAAGACCCCATGAGCCAAACTCCAGTAAAGAAGGCTCGGCCAGACACGCCTCCCGTTCGCTTGATGCCCCGGCAGTATGAAAATTGCAACACACGGGATCTGGTTATCCTGATAAGTTCGATGCTCATGGAACTCATCAGATACAATGATGCAATCCCTCTGCGCGAAGGGCAATTGACCAGATTCCATTCACGTGCGCCCCCTGGCATCTCCGTCCTTGATTACTTGCAGAGGTTGACCACCCACGCCACTCTCTCTCCGCCGATTCTGCTGAGTGTCGTTTACTACATTGATCGCCTCTGCGCGTTGTACCCGGCCTTTACTATCAGCAGCCTGACGGTGCACCGCTTTTTGATCACTAGCGCCACCGTGGCCAGCAAGGGACTGAGTGATTCCTTCTGGACAAACAAAACATATGCCCGAGTTGGCGGTGTTAGCATGAAGGAACTTGCTCTTTTGGAACTCGAGTTTCTTACGAGGATGGAGTGGCGGATAGTACCAAAGCCCGAGGTATTATGCGACTACTACAGATCTCTAATCCAGCGGAATTCTCAGTACCAGCTGGAAGACTAATAAGGCTTAATCCAGCCACCACAAGGGATCCTGGAGATGTCGAGGTGATTATGCAGCATATGGGACCTCCATTCGTGCAAAGTGGTGCTGCACAAGGGCAGCAGATGTGGAAAAGGAGGGAGTCATAGCGGGACCAGAGTTTGTGTTCCAAGATTATGTGCAGAGCACGGCAAACGTTATGTCCTCTCTGCGACTTGCCCCGTGCCCAATGTGCCCAACTGGCTGGAGCCAGAATCAAAGAGATGCCATTTCCGGTAGCAAATGCATAGCTATATCCTGCAGACCAAGACGAGCTTAGACGACTTGACACGATGATTTGAATGGAGAGATAATTGCGTGACCTTTCCAGGCAGTCCACTGATGTTCCGAAAGAGCAGACATCGATCGCCGTTTCTTATGCGGAAGAGACCGGGGCTGGTCTTCCCTTATTACTTGATCTCACTCTTGATCTTCCGGGGATCCCAGAATTGTATATGCCAAGAGTGCTGTTGTGTTTTGTTGGTGAGCGTATCGTCCAAGACAAGGAATTTTCGGTATTGTCCGGCCTTGCTTGCGGCCCAGCCACAAAAATATTCTAGGAGGATTGCATCGCGTGCACCAACTGTGTCCTCACTCTCAGGAGAGCCTTCGTTGTGGCGGCTCTGATAACACGTCAGAGAGGGCAGCGACAGTGTAAGGCCGGGTGGCTCATGGAGCGAATCATTTGAGAGCAAGGTTTCTTCGTCATGATCCTGTTGCTGGGCGTTCCAATTGTACGACTCCATCTGCAGCTTGTGAATCACGGAAAGCATTCCAATGTAACTGCCTAGCTGTCAATATCAATGTCGCCGTGAGCACGCAAGCCGAGAAGACATACCTTTGCTGATTCTGGGATTCACATTCCCCCGCCTGGTTGAGTATCCATTCCACAGCGTCTGGGATTAAACACAATCTCCAGCTGTCAAACTTCCGCACCGAGGACTTTGCAAACCATTGCATTGCATGGAGAGATTCTTCCGGATACCTTAGCATTGCTCGCTCGGTGATGAAAAGCGCCGTTCCTCGTGGAAATATTTTGGAAGCTGCACAATAGACAAGTCCATCATCGCGCGGTTCGAAGGATAGGCTGAAACAACTGATCCGTGCCTGAGACGCCAAATATCGGGACAGGAGCTTTAGATCACAATACGAGGGATGTTCTTCGTGGAACATAATTAGACCCCGTTTCGTGGCAATTTCTTCCACCCATTCAGACCAACCATCTTTTTCCGCATCGGTGTAGATGTACCGTGGGTTGATGTGGCTACAAAGCCACTTCTGAACTGAGTTGGCCTGTATTGGGTGTGATACCGTAAAGGCAAGAAATATAGCTAGCTTTCTTTTTGACCCATCTTTGATTTGAAGCAAGTCTTCCATGTTAGTAGAGAATATAATATCGGTCAATGGAAAATTTGCGAGCCCAGCTCTAGCTCCTCCGAGTGCATTCTGCAACGATGATGACGATCGCATACTTGTCGGTATCGGCCATATATCCAGGTCATTGGTACTCTCAACCGACGGCGGCGTCGAAATTTGATTCGGGCTCTGGACCACGCCCTCCATATGGAACAAAGGCACGGCAGTGTGTACAGCACCCGGACGTGGTGGCTGAGCGGCCACGTCGACAGGGTCGGAGGCCAGACGGAAGCCAGGCAATTTGTTTCGAACCAGCAAGTGTAGGCGTGGCTCAAACATTGTTACCTCCCGTCGACCAAAATGGCGCCATCCGTCAGCCCGACAGGAGTATAGTATCATCACGATAGTTTCACTCTCAAGAGGATACTCCCACACGGCGGCAACATTATTTGTCTCCAAATGCTCCGCCAGACTGTCCGTCGCTTGGATCGTATCTTCATAAGACTCGATTGGGGCCACAGCAACAGTAGGTTTGTCCAGCCATCTGGAAAGCGCCGAGAAAGTGACGACAGTGACAACATTCCGCTCTTGAAAATGAATGTCCAGAGTGTGATCCTGCGGCTTCTTCAGCGCCAAGAGTTTGGTCCTCAGCCATGATGGCAGTTGGAGGATCTTCACGTCCCCAACTGCGTGGTTTCCAAAAAGTAAATGAACTACCACGTCGCCACGACGCCAGGTCCGTCCGTTTCGAGCGGTTACTAGCGGTCCTCCCATTGGCCTACTAAAGGCAGGTACTTCAAGGTTGCATGAAGCAGGTCGTGGCTGAGGAGCAAAACCGTTGTCTGCTCTCTGGGAGACTGACCGACTTCCACTCTCATCGCCTCGTCCGCGTGGGAGAGATGGCGAGGATTCTTGATCGGGTTTGTCTCCAACGCTGCCCTCACTAGGCACCATTATATGCGCTTCGCAATCTCTCTGTGTAGATGGCCGATTGTTTCCAGCCGATGTCCCGGACCGCGATGGACCCGACGAGATCCATTCCTCAGGTGGTCTCATGTCGATTTTGGTCATGTCTGGTGGCGGTTCTCGCCGAGCAAGCTTGAGGTAGTTGTTCTGATGTCTCAGATTTTTGAACCTCTCGCCAGTGCGCTGCTGTGTATTTCGAGACGCCTTGTTCGCTTGCTCCATTGTCGAATCCATGGTCATAACGGAAGAATCGTTTCCCTGAGTTGGGCTGCGGAGCGCTTGTGGGGCCAGATTGCTGCTGGATGTGGCTGGTGTGCCATTATGGTCCCTGGATCTGGACTTTATCAATGAGGGCTGGCTGAGCCTTCGCTGCTTGATGAGGGCGGACTCCGTGTCTGCAGGAGCATCTAGAAGTCTCTTCGAACCAGGTGCAGGGAGAGACTCTCTGGGTTGCTGTTCAAGTTCGCTATCGTCAGTGGACGAACGCTCATCTTGAACCGCGGTCCCCGAAATTTGGCCATCGAGAACACCACGCTGCATACGATCGCAGTCGTCTTCACCGGATTCGGCATATGCATTCATGCGCTCCTGAAGAGCTGCTATGTCTTCATCGTCCAGCGTGTCGCCCTGAGCAAGTTGTTGGTGCCAGTCAGCGAGGGTCTGCGGATTCGAGAAGCTCTCATAAGGCTCCCAGGTGCACTGATAATCCGGATAACCAAGCCACTTTACGAGATACAATGTTTCTCCAGAGGAATCGTCCTCGGCCAGAATGCGCTCGACTTCGTACTCCAGGTCATCCCTCCCCGAAGTAGACATGGTGGGCAGGTATATCCCTCACTGCGTTACGGGTAGCAGGGTCTCAAAATCTGCCAGTGTACAGTAGGAGAGATGATAGATCAGACCCAGCGCAGTGCAAAGACCAGTGCAGTTTTTGCTGCGGCGGCATCTTCCTTGTCCCCGTACTTAGGTATACAGTGCCACACTGCTGGCTGGTTGCCTCACTCGACACTGGCGACTTTGCTGTTGGAAAGTAGAAGAGCACAAACCAGTATTACCGCTCTTGGCTCCATTCAACTGGCGAGCATCGAAGCATGCGGTGAGGTTAGCTCAAAGTCGTCGGTGGTGGACACTAGAACCTCGAACGACTCGCAGCCTTACAATGAAGTAGGTACTATGGCACGGCAAAGTACTAGTAGTAGGAGGAGGAGGATGTAAGTACTGTGTAGTGGACAAAGAGCCAATCAGAGAGAGGCACGCCAGATAGTGCCAAGCCTCGCGATTTGCGGCTCGTGCACTGCCAGTCGCAGCCTGCAACTTGAATGAGGTGGTGAGGGCCACTGCAGTGAGAGCGCGTTCAATCCGTCCTGGTACTACTACTTCTACTGTTACTTCAAGTTGACAGACAGTCCGGTGTTGACCTGTTGCATCTTGTCATTCAAGTTGTCCAGAACCTCAATATCCTACACCAAACCCAATTGCCCCGCCAATTCTACGCTCCCCGTGGCCGACTCTCACCCTTCCACCCTGAACTCGGCGCTCGATCCCACCAGCCTGCAGCATGGCCAACGACGAATACGACGTACGTCTGCCTGCCCCTGCCCACGAGAATGGTCGCTGACAACACGCAGTTCCTCTTCAAGGTCGTACTCATTGGCGACTCCGGCGTCGGTAAATCGAACCTCCTGAGCCGATTCACTCGAAACGAGTTCAACCTCGACTCCAAGTCCACGATCGGTGTGGAATTCGCGACAAGGTCCATTCAGGTTGACACCAAGACAATCAAAGCACAGATCTGGGATACTGCAGGGCAAGAAAGATACCGTGCCATCACTTCTGCTTACTACCGGGGTGCGGTCGGCGCTCTCTTGGTCTACGACATCAGCAAACGACAGACATATGACAATGTTACGAGATGGTTGAAGGAGCTCCGAGACCATGCCGACGCCAACATAGTCATCATGCTCGTGGGAAACAAGAGTGATTTGCGACACCTCCGCGCCGTTCCCACTGAAGAGGCCAAGCAGTTTGCAAGTTTGTCTCCCAAACCCGCTGTCGCTAATCTTGTGCTTACGTCGTCACAGGTGAGAACAACCTGTCGTTCATCGAGACTTCAGCGCTCGATGCTAGCAACGTCGAATTGGCGTTCCAAAACATCTTGACAGGCAAGTTCCCCAACTCCTGTCCACGGATCATGCTGACTTCTA
Organism: Exophiala dermatitidis NIH/UT8656; assembly: GCF_000230625.1. Lineage (NCBI taxonomy): Eukaryota > Fungi > Ascomycota > Eurotiomycetes > Chaetothyriales > Herpotrichiellaceae > Exophiala > Exophiala dermatitidis. The sequence continues at coordinate 245,096 of NW_008751654.1, forward strand.
CCAACAGAAATCTACCGGATTGTGTCGAGCAAGGCACTCGACAGCGGCGACGCGGCCCAGGCGCCCACGGGTGGCGTGAAGATTGACATGGCCCCTTCAGGCACTCCAGATGCGAAAGGCAACAAGTGCTGCTAAATACAGACGAGACTGGGCACGATTTCCGGAGCAAGGCGTTTGCAGATTTGCTTGAGCTGGGTTACGATGCTGCTACCGGTGTGGCTAAGAGCTGCACGATTTGTTGGAGGATGCTACAGTCCCTTAATGGAGCTGATGGTTTCAGTCGAATCAAAGTCGTTCATAAAGCACAGTCCCACATCGTCCGGTAAAACCCAGGTGCACCCACTCCGGGCGTGTGCTACGCTCGAGCGCGGCGGTCTTGTCTCTGTTTGGTCGGGAGGATCATGCTCCTACCAGATCGGATGAAGCCATATGGCTCAACTCGAGTGCACAGAAGCTGTAATGTATACCGGAGTGGCAGACCTGGTGGCAGCCTTGGGCGAGCCCGTCCAGACCCATGACGCGTATAGGCATAAACGTGCGATTCTTCTGACCGGAATACTCTACCATATTACTGCGTGCTTGCGGCAATCAAGTTGGGCAACGCATCTAAGCAAACCGCCCTCATATTGTTCAAACTCAATGTGGCGCGATGAAGGAGAGAGTCGCACGAAATACTACTAGTATCGTCCCGGACAATTGAAGCGTAGGTTCTACAGTGGCTAGCATTCTTCTTTAAGCACCCGCTCGGGCAGAGGGCCGTACAGAGCACTCCTACAATGAGGATTCCACACATATCTGTATGTTCAACCATATATTTTTTGTCCACTCACACTGTAGGTTTAAATTTCTTCCATGTACATGCATGTGTCGCAGGCACGGGGACATTTGTGTGGTCTTCTTCTCACCCGCACACCAAGCATGCTGTCTCAACTTTGTCTTCAGAGTGCCAATGCTCGCCCCGATGTCCCTTTGTGTCCCTGAACGTCAATTTGGTTGTCTTCCGCACCGGCGGCGGAGAGGGGAAGACGGCGTAGAATGTGTCCAGCAAGACCACTCCCTCGGCCCGCAGGAATAAGGCGAAACTGTCTTCTGGGAATGCGGCCATCAATGGCGATGTGAAATTGGCGGCTGGAACCATGGACGTCTTCTTGATGACGAACGTCTTATGCAGGGGACTGTCATATTTGAACATTGTAATACAATGCTTGTTCCCCGCTGGTATCCGCAAGTTTTCCACTGCCTCCACTGCCTCCACATGTTCACGGCTTTCAACATGACTGTGACCTCTCTGCCATATTGTTTCGCGTCGAGCGGCCTAGGCAGGGCCGCACCGACTCCCTTCTTCCACAATTCGACAGAAATGAGAACATCAATTGGGCTGTTATTCTTGTGGCATCGGGTCGCAATCAAAAAGTACCCCTCTGCGAGGAGTCGGTTGAAGTTCGATATCAGGTCGCCCACCTGTGTTGGCTCAGGTTCTTCGGGCTCAGGCACGGCCTTTGCCTTGCCTTTGTTTCCTTCGCCTTTCAGCCCAGCTTTCTTTGAGGCAATCCCTTACTGTTGCAAGTCCCTTATTGTTGGCCTTTTTGCCATTATCTCATCTGGAGTTTGTTGTACTCTTGTCTTCGATGTTCGACAGCCGCCTCCACTACCACCATGACTTCGATCATCTCTCGATTCTCAGGGACATTATGGTCATCTCCCCAGACTGGTGTTATATCGAGGCGCCGCTGTCTTCTGGATCGCTGCTCGAACTGCCAGTTGAGGTGTTATTGGGCCCGGGGATGCTCTTCTTGTGTTGTCCAGTTGTCCAACATTGCAGCAGTTGCTGAACGTTTTGCCCAGATCCCAGTTCCTTCGCTCTCTTCAGCGTGGTCCTTTTATGACGCTATCCAGCTCGTGTTCGTTGGGCTCTTCCCGGAAACCGGGCGATCAATGATTAAGACCTTCGACTTGCTCCACTTTACATGGGCGCCGGACGCGCGCTCCCACATCGTCAGGAATTCATGGGCGACCGCCATTTCCTCCTGCCGAGTGATCAACACAGCCATGTCGTCCGCGTAGCCCTGATTCTTGGTGGCGGATCCTATTGGAAGTAGTATCCCTTGCAGCCTGGGCTCGTAGGCCAATTTCTTATTGAGTGGTTCAATGGCCAATAGGTACAATAGAAGGGATAAGGGATCACCCTGCCTCACCCCACCTCGTATTGGTATAGCTTCACCTTCGAAGCCGTTGATCCAGGGACCGTCTGGCCGTCCCAGTATAACGCCTTGGTTAGCTTAATGAATAGCCTAGGGATCCGAAAGGTCCTCATGGCCGCCCACAAATACTGGTGGCTTACCCGATCAAAACCTTTTTCTTGGTCCAGAAACAATATAGCCAAATCGCTGTTCGTTATCTCGCTTATACTTGTCGATCACCGTTTGTATGAGCTTGATGCTGTCTCCTATTTGTCTGTCGTATATCTCTGCCGTTTGCGCCGGTCTGATTAATTCCGGCAGTATATATCCTAGCCTCGTGGCCGGGATGGATGTTAGTAGGTTACAATCCATTCGCATTACCGAAATGGGTCGGTAGTTGGTCACGTCCGTCGGCAGCCCTCTCTTATATAGGAGTGTTAGACACCCCCTCTTTATGTCCGAGGGTAAGCGTCGTAAGTCCCGTATCGAATTGAGCACCAACCTTAGGACGTCCACTATTCCATCCTATCTCTTAATAATGCGTCGAAATAAGTCGATAGGTAGCTTATCTGGCCTGGGCGAACGGCCTGTGTTCGCCTTTCGCAGAGCGAAACGTATCTCCCTATTGGAGAACTCGGCAGTCAGCTTCCTGCGCTTTTGTCGTGTGAATATCCTCGGTCTGGCTCCTTCCAGCAATGCTTCTCGAGCTTCTTTATCCGAAGCTCGCTCTACCTATAAATCCGCCCAGTTGGCGTGGGCAATCCGGAGCATTTCCCTCGGATCATTTATCTCTCGATCTAGCCCGTTACTAAGTACTGTAATGCTAACCGGCTTTGGCCTAAGGCCTCGCCGGAGGCGTACGTAAAATTCGGTGTTGGGCAGCTCGTCGTAGATGTAGGTTTTGACGTAAGTCTCGAATTTGAATAGCTGTTCGTCCTCGTCTTCAAACGCCTGCAATTCTGCCAGGGCCAGTTCCTGTGCCTGTTCATCCAGTGCTGGGTCGTGTGCCCGCCTCCTAAGCGTTCTTTTCCTAGCGAACTTCCTGTTCCTGCGAGAGCTCCGACGCAGTAGATATTTTTATATATAAATAGGACTGGTATAGATAATAATAATTAAGATGGTCTCCTTAGGGCTGGCTACGGGCTACCAGGGAGAATAATAGACTCCTTCTAGTGCGTGTGTAGGTGTCCTTCACTTCGCCCTTTCTCTTCTTAGTCTGCGTAGCCGTTTCGGGGTTCTTATTATTTATATCGCTCGATCTGGGCTTCTTGCCTTTGCCCCTTCGTCTTATTCTTCTTCTCGCCCTTTATAGGTCGTTCGGCTACCACCTAGTAGCTGTCATGTCTCGCTGCGTATAGGGTGTTCTTCCCCTACCGAAAACCATAGTGAGTGCGCAGCGAGACATAACAACTGTCACGGAACAAGCCCAGATGTGGTCACATGGCTAGCATGTGACCACTTGGCACGTGATCTGACTGACGCTAAGCCCTATTTGGTATTTAGGGCTGGCGCATGCGCGAGCCTCGGTTTGGTACTTCTATCAACCGAGCGCTCTCAACTCTCTTGTAGTCCTTCGTACAACAATTTACTCAATTAACGCATCTCTTGCTCGCGCCGTGAGAACAACCACTAGGTAGCCGCTTCTCCATCATACGTCCCTACTAACACCCAACACTAGCAAGGGTTCTTCGGTATTATAGGTTTCCTCTACTCCACATAAGGAGCATCCCTCTTTGTTATAATTATAAGTTGCCTAAAGGATAACAAGTTCTAATTACACAAAGATGGGGCCTTTATGTCTCCTAACCACGCTAATCCAAATCGAGAACTGCCTATCTTTCTGGTCTTTTCATTTCCAATTCAAAGACTTTACAACACTCTTCGGAAGCACTTTTAGGTACCCGTACCAACTCTCGCCTTATCCCCACTAGAGGATCGAAATAGCAACTTGCTTAGTCGGCGGATAGGTAGCTTAGGGAAGACCATAAAGAAGAAATTATAGTAAACTGTCACGGATTGACATGCCAAACTTCCCATCACGTGACCGCTACCACACCACGTGATACTTATTGACACGTGATTAGCACGTGATCATGACGAAGGCTTGGCACGCCTCGGTTGCAGACTACTTACTCGCGCAACCGAGCGCAACTCTCTTCATAGTCCTTCGTCTTAGAATTCATATCATAAACAGCACATACGTCTGCAAGTCTCTCGTAGCAGTGCTCCGTGATATAAACACTACTTTAGATCCCCTAGTACTCTTACGGCGCGAGCAAGAGATGCGTTAATTAAGTAAATTATTAACGAAGGACTATAAGAGGAGTTAAAAGCGCTTGTTTAGTAGAAGTACCAGATTAAGGCTCGCGGGCGCGCCAAGCCTAATAGCTAAATAAGGCTTAGTAGCGCTAGCTAAGTTATATACTAAGTAACTATATACTAGTTATATATTACGGGGTTAACCCAGTATATGCATAACTACTGGCCACGTAACCTTTAGATCACGTAGCCAATACCAAGACCTAAGTCAGCACATAGGCAGTATATCTATCTCGTACCTCCTACTCAACTCGTTAATAGTCTTTATACTGCAATTTATTAATTTTACCCCTTTAAGATCTGTAATATCTTATAGTATTAACGAATTTATTTTTATTTATTGTTATAGTTAATCGAATTATTCTATAGGAATCCTCTCTCGCTTGTGATAACCTTAACCTCGAGAGAGACCCTATACGAACCCGATTCGAGCCCATAAGGCGTGGACCGAGCGCTATAAAAAAAAACCTCTATGCTAATTATATATCGTTAATCTCTGCCTACGATTATATTAACTTTAGGGCTCTACGTTCCCTGATTAATACGCTAAGATCGGTCGATAATTATTCACTATTGCCTACGATTATCTTAACTTTAATAGGAATTTATTATTAGTCGATCCTAAACTACTATATTAGCGAACGTTTTACTCCTCGCTAATTACTTATCACGAATCGCTCCACAGATATCACGAGTTCGGTCAGTATTTACTGACAAGGGAAGGTAAGATATAGGCTATAGCGAAGTATAGATATAAGAGACGAGTTCTATGAACAACAGTTAGATCGAGAAATATACCGTCCAACTTATAACGAAGGTTAACTACGAGAGACTATAAACTCAACTATAAAAGATCGACGACTATATAGATATAGGAAACTCGTAGTGCTCTCACTGCTCTATCGCTCTATTGTACTGCTCTAGTGTAACAGTACAGTAGTGCATTCTAGATTACCTCTTTCGGAAGTCACGTACTCCCACGTGCGGATCTTCGGCAATCCTTCCTTATTAGTGACGCCCAACGAGGTTGTCCAGATCCTATACGCCTGAGGTTTATGCATAAATCCTAACATTACTATTTAACTATAAGTATATCGAGCCGACTAAATCCCTATCGAGATCGTTAGTCTTAGTTAACTAATAACTACTCGGACCTCGATAACTCCTCTTAGTCCTATACCGTTAGTAGATCCTAGCTTTAGGATCCGGACCAACCCTTAGTCTAGTATCGAGAACGAGTCTACGATTATATAGATAGATATTCTAGGTCGCTACCTACGCGATTAGCCTAGCGCTACTCTCGAACCTTCTACGTCTATCTATCCGAGCTAACCCTCTTATATAGGTACTCGGAAAGTTCCGCTCGCTTCTCTCGATCTCGCTATATCTTAAGGTTATACTAAGAATACTAGAAATATATCTTGATCTATTATAATTATCGATAAGAAAGAAGAGGATATTAGAAATCGGACTTATATCCCTAATAATAAGAAGAAACTAGAACCGGAACTAGTAGAAAAGGGAAAAGAGCCTAACGTAATCTCTCTACCGCTATATAAAGAATTAAAAGAATAGCCTAGGGTAACTTATATCTCTAGCTAGTTAGACTTAAGATAGCTACTTCGTATTAAGAATAGAGATAGAAAATCTATTTAGAAGAAGCGCTACGCTATTTTATATCGGATAATCTAAAATTCCTAATGTATAAGGCGTTAGTAGTATATATAGCTACTAAACTAGAATAGATATTTCTTCTACTACGACGACTTATAGGTAGGTATATCTAGATAGAATATAACCTAGAGAAAGCTACGAAGTCTAAAGAATTCTAGAAAATATAAGCTCGCGAACGAGACGCCTTTACTAATATAAACGATAAGAAATATCGTAAGAGAAAAGTATAGTACGAAGTCCTAGAAACTATATATCGAGAACTCTAAGTTAAAGTAGACGAGTTCTTAGCTCGAATAGTATAAGTATAGAATTAGCTTAATAAATAATAGCGATAGAGAAAATAAACCGTTAAATCCGGTCTCTAGTAGAAGTAGACTGCGCAACGGGTTGGGTAGGGCAGGGTTTCGGGCACCTACCGCCCGCCTAGTTAATCTATTAGGGTTTTTAAAATTACGTCTACTCTACCCTCGCGGGTTTCGGGTAGGGTAGGGTATCCGACGGGTTTTACTAAGAATTGGGTAGGGTATCCGACGGGTTTTACTAAGAATTCTAAAATCTAATTATTAATTAAGATCTTCGTAGTATATTTAATATATTATACTTTGTAATAAAGTAATATAGCGTATAATAATTTATTATAAGTATTATTATAATAATTACTTACTAATCTTACTAATTTATTATCTACTAATCGTAATACGAGAATAGATATATAAGAAAATAAGTATATATATTCGAATATTTAGTTAAAGTTATAACTACTATATACGTCTCTTTTCTTTCTCGCTACTCGAAATCTCAACTACGAAAGTAAGTCCTCGGCTACTATTTCCGCGTATTTATAATTATAATAGTAGACGGTTATAGCTTAGAAGGCTCGAACGAGAAGAAGTTCTATATCTAGGAGTTAAAGTTCGTTTAGAGCGACGTCGAATAGAATTCGAGAATAAAGCTAACGTTTCGAATATAGTAACTAAGAAATCTCTCGAGCTAGAGGCTTCTTCTATCTCGTTTCTCTCCTTAGCTCCTCGCTCTTTTTCCGCCTACGCGGCGCGTGTTGTTCTAGTGTTCCTCGGGGCGTACTGGGACGCCTCGAGGTCTCCCTAGCCTCGCTAGCCAGCGCCGCTCGCCGCGGCCTGGTCTGGTGATTGTCGTATACTCCTCGTATGCGTCTGCTTAGTATCTCGTGCTCGTATAGGTGTCTTCTTGTGCGTGCTCGAGCCTCTTTATATATAAATAGGGATTATAATATATTTAGTTCGGCTATAATAAGCTAGATTATATATAAGTACTAATACGCTAAAGTTATCTACTCGAATTTCGACTATATTAAGTTCTTTATAGCTAAAGTTCTTAACTAGTCGACCTAGCTATAGAGCTTCTCTAATAGCGCTAGCTTATTCGATATATTCTGCCTTACTAGTTAAGGATAGTATAATAACGTTTTAATACTTTAATTACTAACTAATTACGACTTCGGCAAGTATAAAGTCTAAAGATATAGTCTATAATTAACTTACGATTATAGTAGTCTCGGCCCAAATTTACGTCTAAGTATTCTACTAGCTAATCGGTTAATTTATTAGTACTATATAAGAGTATAAACTCTTGTAACTACTAGAGGTATCTTATAATATTATCTATAGCTACTTTATAAGCTTTAGTAGGATTTTCGTAGAACCGGCTTACCTAAGATACTATATATATAATATCGGGCCTCGTCTAAACTATAGTATATATTAAGAAGCCGACTCTAGATTAATATCTAACTCTTCAATTAGTTAGAAGAAGCTTTACTACTCGATCGTACTTGTAGATAAAGTCCTTATCTACGAGATTTCTATAATTTATACGACTCTCCTTATAAGGGTATAGCTAAACTCTAGACTCTATAGACTTTAAATTTATTTAGTCTTTTCGAACGGCGAAGTATATTATCTTTAGATATCTTATTCTAAGGCCTCTTTAGTATCTTATCTAAAGCTATATTATCTTCGATTATAAATATTGAATATATAGTTTATAGAGAGTTCTAGTTTATAAGAGTAGCGAATATAAAATTCGTAAATAAGTTCGTTATACTTTAGTAATACTTCTTCTTAATATATTTATTATTCTTTCGAGTATCTCTTCTATTGTATTAAGTATTAGAGTATATATCTACGGCCGAAAAGCTAAGAGTTCTATATACCTTCTACTTTCTATTCGTCTTATATATAATCTTCTTATTCTACTATAATTAGTAGAGGTAGAAATTATATCTATTCTAGAAGTAGTTAACGCTTACTAATCGATATAGATAGTAGAATATAGAATATATTATGAATTCTTATATTTTCGTCTAGTTTTAGTAGTCAAATAATACAAGAGTTTATAATATAAGTAACTTCGAACGAACCTAAATTCTTCGTATCTAGCTTCTGTAATAGTCTATTCGTTCTAATACTACGCGCGTTTAACTATATATTATATTATACTTTATAGACTAATATAGATCTTCGATAATATTCAAATTAGCATATTTTATATAGTATATTAAGGCGTATATAATCTTCTAATTTATATTCTTAAATATTTACTTTAGGCAATTAGCTAGGTTATTCGCCGAATCTATATTAACTACGATAGTAGAAGCTATAGACTTTTCCGGTAGTAGAGAGACTTCGAATCGCGTATAGAAATCGTAGTTAGCGAAAAACGGTAATATTTTAGTTAGTTTAGAAAATATATTTAGGACGAACTCTATTATCGATAACTATTCTATCTAGTTATTCTATTAATAGTTATACTAAGCGCTTAGATATTACTCTATTAACTAGTTCGAATTTTCAAATTAGTAGTTTATTTTAGAGTTATTATAGAACGGCCGGTATACCAGTTATATAACCAACCTATTATGTAACTTGGCACGCGACTAGCGCCAAGACTACGCTAGCCGCTACCTTTCATATAAAGGTCTCTTCTCGACTACAATAGTAGTTAATTCTCTTTGTCTATGAATTTATCTCTTTAACGTATCCTACTCTTTAATTCGTAACAAGATTATTAGATAGATAATAAACGCTATTAAATAGAGAGTACTTCGTATAACTACTTTTATATTATAGATAGGAATTATATTTCTCTATCGAAAGTAATAGCGTTAGGTAATGTATATTAAGAGAAGATATAATAGATAAATAGTTATATTACGCTTACGGCGTCTATTTCTCTATAGGGAATTCAATATTTTTAATATATACCTAGGCTAACCCGGGTTAACCACATATACCGCCGTCTTTCGGCCAGGTGTAGTAAACTCGCGTGGTTTTTCGATTCG
>NW_008751655.1:0-6626 GCF_000230625.1 Exophiala dermatitidis NIH/UT8656
TTGTGTTGGATGTTCTGTGCATTACCAACGTGTCCTGCATGGAGCGCAGCTCCCGGAGGTTCCTGCATTTGCATCTCTAGCAAGCCGCCGTATGGTTGCATGTTGTGTTGGATGTTCTGTGCATTACCAACGTGACTTGCATGGAGCGCAGCTCCTCGAGGTCCCTGCATACCCAGCTGTTGGAAGTTATGGCATTGTTCGAAGTTTCCTATGGCGCTTGAGCCATATTCGGCATTCTCTGGCCGGACTTGGTTCCCCTGCTGAATCGGCATTGCAGCCATGAACGGAGGATTCTCAAATCCCAGGTCGACAGGCCATTCCGTCGCACCATCTGACTCGGATTCAGAGATGTCGTTGTCTGGATTATGTTGGAGACCTAAGTTGTCATTGGCCCCAAGTCCCTGTTGCTCAGCTAAAGCCATCCTATTGTCTTCTGGTACGACAGTTGCTTGCTGGTGGGTCTGAGTGTTTGCATTTTCTAAGCCGGCCTGTACCTGGCTGTCATCGAATTCGGCCATTAGGTGGTCCAGTTCAGGGTTGGCTGGCCATTCTTCGTCTTGGAGAAGCTCATTGTTGGTAGGTTGCGGGTTATCCAAGACTGTCGTGAGTTGTAGCCAGGTGTCGCGGTCAACCACTTGTTCTCCTGCCCTGTTCGGTGGACCTTGTTGGCCTGATGGATCCATTTGGCTTTGTCGGCTCCAATCCTGTGACGAGGAGGGTCAGATCAAAGATCGGTTGTACCTAGAATCACTGGTATCGGCAAACCCTTTGTCGTGACTTGCTAAAGCCTCGTGAGCATAGTTGATCATGGCTGTCCAAGCAAGATCGACTTACCGAGAAATATCTGCACAGATGTCTCTGCCGATAACAGTTCCCTATGTCGCCCCGACAGTTCAGTGCTAGGATCTTTATGAGCGCGATATCTTTGTGAGCGCGGTAGATCGGTCTCATTCAAGGGGTCATGGATCTACCGGTCGAAGTGTGCCGATATCACCTGTTCTTTGGGACCTTCTGAGTTCCTGTGTGAGTCCTCTGCCTCCCAGCCCTGAGAGAATGCCAGATCGGTCTTGTTGAGACGAAGTGGATTTGCTCAAGAAAGATCAAAGCACATAACTCTGAGTCGACACACTCTTGGGTGTTCTTCTTGAAAGCTCAAGGACTGTTAATGATTGTTGGTCGTGAAAAAATATTCTTCAAGAGCTTGAAGTTGTCGTTGTGGTTGTTGAAGAGTTGGTTAGGTGGAAGAGTCGTGATGAGGTGGGTGATGGAAAGAGTGAGAGGATCTCAAGTCTAGAGAATATTTAAGGGAGGGTGCAACGGCTTCACGATCTCGGAAACACCTACGGCTTGCTCGCGCGCAGCTGAAGTGTCAAGACACTATTGTGGTCGTTGACAATGGCATGTGGTTCTGGATATGAATGGTTAAGGAAGAATATCACCTGGTCACGAATCGATATCAAAAGCTATTCTACCAACCGAACAGTATCACTCGGGTCGAGAGTGATACAGTCGTTCATGTGCTCGAGAAAACCAACGTTTGAAGGCATTGTGGCTACAACAAGATCATGGATCTATGTTCGGTAAGAAGGACCACTATACAGCCCACCATTGAGGTGTTCAACTCGGCCTTGTCCCCTTTCTGAATCTAGCCAGCGCTGCGTTCATGAATTCAATTACCAGCTCATTGAAACAGCCTTGTACACCTACAATAGCCCCTTCAGTGGGCTTAGCGCAGGTATTGTTCCCATGGACGAGGTTCAAACAGACCATTGTTCCTATGTCACAGGGCATCTGTGCTGCTTGAAGTCCACAAGGCTGCGTTTGGCAGGGGTATGAATCAGTCTTGGCAGCAGTGATACTCCACAATCGACGAACAAGGCTATTGATCTCCTCGAACAATCATTGGCTAGCTTGACACCGGAGATGCCGGCTATTGTGTTGGATGGTGACTGGTCTTCACTGACAAAAGTACAATCGGTTCCAGTGACATTAGCACACTGTGGTGCAGTTTCACTAGCCGTGGCACGTGAGCATCAGATGATGCAACAGGAGATAGATCGGTTGGGCACACTGTCAGATCGGTTTGGACCACCATCTAACGACTTTAGCCTGTCACGCGAGGCCAACTGATCTGTGTTTATAAGCGAATACGTTGTGTCTAGACCACTATAGGTAAGACGTTTACTATCAAACGATCTAGAGGAAATACGTATATTTGCCGATCTCTATGAGTTCTAGACAGCCAACTGTCTTCACTAATTCATTAGGAGAGCCTTTTGTTATCGGATTTCGGACCTGCAAGACCACTCATTGTTCCATTGTCGAGCCAGTGAATCTCAACCGCGCACGTGTCCATACTGATCTTTTTATTGAGGAGAAACAGTCTCCACCAAGAAATGAACATGTCGACAGACAAAACCCAACACATAACCGGTCAGTGCTATCTCAAAGGTACGGAGCTTGAAATTCCAAAACCCACTATCTCAGCACCTATCTCAAACTGAGCATCAGGAAACATCGAAATGCTGGAACAATCGACCAGTCATACGGGGAGTTACAATTGCCGGAACCATCTAACCATTTGCCAAAAAACACACATGCATTCCTCCTCCCAAGACACAGCCAGTTGTTTGCTGTCAGCTTTAGAAGGCGCCATTTTCTTCCTCCAGCAGTTGTTTCAGCCACTCGGGGTCGCTTTCCAAAGGCTCCAAAGTACTGGCGCTTGGGCAGTTGTTGAATAAAGCGTCGAAGTTGGCACCAGCCAGTTGCGCCTCCATACCATCCCAGTCCATCTCATCCTGACCCGACAATGGGGTTTCGGCACTTGCTTCATTAGGCACAGCAAACGGGGCATTGTTGTAATGCTGTGGCATCACTTCGGGACCGTTATTTGACAGTTGACCGACCGGTTGTTGCAACAGCCATTCATGTTGTTGGTTGAATCCCGCATACCCGTTATTGCTGTATCCGATCGCGGGGCTTTCGACCTTGACCCGTTTTTGGACGGCATATTTGGGCGAGGAATCTTTTGCGGAGCGCTTCGATGTTGCATGAACAGGGGTGGTAGCGTTTCCTTGCAGAACTGCCGTGGCGTTGATTGTCCGCTGTACAAGCCCCCTTGCCTTTTTATCGGTACCCAGAAGACCATCGAGGCCGATCATAATCTCACAAAGCTTCGACGATATGGCTTCCTGTTGCAACCGGACAGCATCGATAGCATGGTTTCTGGCGAAGTTCAGTACCTCGGGGGAAATCGCATGGCCTGACCTGCCAGTTGCGGCGGTCGAGCCGTTGGGATATACTATGGGAGTCATAGCCGCCTCGATCTTGTTGTTGATAAGCTCGACAAATGCTGGACACGAGCCGACATAATCATAGTCAAACAAGGTCTGAAGCTCAGCAGTGACTGGAAACTGAACCATCTGGAGCACCAGTGCATTGCGCTGCGCAAGAGGTAGGTTGCCATGATCGGCATCGTGATCGATGATGAAATCCGCATACTCGCACTGATGGGTGAAGTGGTCCTCCATTTCCGCCATGAACTCTCCAAGTGTCTCAAGTGAGTCCCAAAGCAGCGGTTCTTGTTGACTCTCACCAGCGTCGGCAGGTTGTGTTGCTCGGCGCGCATTGTTCTTGTTTCGATGTTTGAACGTCCTCACTGCCGAAGCGTATGGATTGTTGAATTTGCCCTGCAGCTTGGATGCGCCGTATCGGTCGGTACCGTCCATCATGCAACCGCGCATCTTGGGCGCAAGACACAGCTGTTCAACCTGTTCGGCGGTCATGGTTCTCAAGCGTGCGTCAAGTCGCTTGAACAGGAAGTTAGCTCTGTTGTTGAACGTCTTGCACGTGGCAATGCGTTGCTCTCGGAACTCCTGGATGGCCTGCGGTGTAAGGAGACTGTATATGTCGTTAGCCGTCCAGCGCCATTGGATGAATGCGTCCAGGTATTCACCGCGAAGGTGGTTGGGGTACTTCACGCAAATCTCCTCGAGTGTTGCCGAGTCCGGGATCGGTTCTTCAAAAAGTGGGAAGGATGGTAGTTCGTTGTACACTTTGGGCTGATGGCTGCGTCCCTGCCGAAGCCCTTCTCGGAAGCGACCGAATGCGTTGGACGGCGGCGGCTGCTCTTGTGAGACTGGAGCGTATGGTGTCAGTGCTTGGCCATACTGTTGCTGTTGTTGGTCGTTGCTGTTGTTGAACGCTGCCACTGCATCAAGCGACGATGGATCTATGATGGGTGACGGGAGCTCCACGTACGAGTACTCCGGCAGTGATGGGTAAGTGCTCGACCCCTCGTCCATTTTGCTTGCTGCTTCCTGGATCTTCAGAATCTGGGTGCAGTCCCAGGTACGGTCCCTTCAGTTGCAACGGTACTACAGTCTTGCTTTTGGTAAGTGGAAGTCTCTATTCCTTTTCCAAAGTACAGGGCAAGAGAGCAAGTCCAGCTTGCGCGTAGCTTAGGAAAGGAATAGGAAAAGCAGGAGTGGAGGAGCGTAGATGGGTGTTTGGAGCATACTGTCTACTGTCTACGAAACGAATCTGCCTTTTTATGAAGAGGCGGCCTCCTGCCTTGCAAGTTGCAATCACATTACTACCCATCGAGGCAGTAAGCCATGTCTCATATCTGCTTGTTCGTCTCGGTCAGTTCGATACTGCCTCGTGAAAGAGCCGCCCGCTGCCTCATACTCTGCGGACAAAGAGGATTGTACTCGAACTCGAGGCTATGTGTTGAGGCAGTGGTACTTCGGTTGCTGGGAGTCGGTGCTCATACTGGAGCTCAATCGCAGTCTCGAGACATGCCCTTCGACCTTCGGCCGCGAATACTGATTTCCACCACCATATTTGAGGGCTACTGACACTGACAGGCCGCTGGCATGACCATGTGAGTGGCGTCGCGCATCCCAAACATACCCGACCTCGTGTCTCGCATTATACTCATATCTCACTAGTCGATATATGCGCAAAGATCTCAGGCTCGGTTTCGAACAATGACAATGGCATGCATAAAGGAGGAACAAAGAACAACTTGTCGGTTAGTTTCAACAATGGTCAAGATGCCAAAAGGGTGAAACACAAAGAAATTGGTATGGTCATATCACAGAATGTATCGTCTCGAACAATGGCTTGGTGCTTCGTCCGCTTGTGCAATCGAGTTCAAGGTCCCAACTTCCAAGGTCTACTGACTCGTGGAACCGTAGGCATCTACTTATCCGCTTCTCTACCTGCATGATAATGAGCCCGGCAATTGCAGAAGAGTCTCAAGTAGTTGCAGCGTTGTAGCACGAAGCGCAGGCTCGTATAGGTACTTAGGAACCGAACTGCTTACATGGCCGCAAGCTGCGCTTGCATGTACTGCTGCAAACCCCGAGCAACGATTGCACCCGATTGCTGGATGTCATTCAGTTCCCCAATGTAACAAAACCATGGCACATCATTACAGTGCACGGTCTACGGTACTTAACAAGAGGTACATGCTACGGTGCGATGTCGTTGCGAGGGTGGTTTGATGATGAAGTGTTCCCCAAATATTCTTGATGTTGAACAATTTATGTGGAGGAAATTTAGGTACAGGAAAATAAGGGGTCACAGCCTCGCCAAGACCTCATACAAACTGGTGCTGGCAATTGGTGACACGCACGGCGAAGTCCAGAGACTGGACTTGTAAGATCCACCGGGTTGCAAGATGCGATTGTGAGCCCAAGAGATATATCCGCTTGGTTTTTAATCCTGGGAAGTGCATCAGCGTCGCCCCCTTAAGCTCTGCGAAAGCAAGGACGCGAGATTAATTTGGCTTCACGGATGTGCAGTGCAGATCGAAGACGGTTTCTGAGAACAGTCCGGCTGGCGCTTTAGCCCCTACCTGGTATGAAGCAGCTAGGAGGAATCGTCAACTCGGTTCTTCCTCGAAAAATTGCTTTGCCATTCCACACCCGCAGTTCAAAACAACACCGTGGAAGCGGAGAATCAAAGAAACCACGGCCGGCGCGCATAAAAGCCTCGAACATTAGAAGTCCGCGGAAGTAATAACTGCTATTACCTGCTTGGAGTGAATCCTTCGTAAGCACTGCAGAGTATGGGCGACGAACAAGTAGGCGGAATGTGTAGACACATAGATGCAACTCAGCATCATGCAGGGCAGCCAGAATAGAAATGCCCGCTTGTGTGCCCCAGGAGCTTCAGCTTGATCACAACACCAGTATAGTGACAAAAGATGTAGGTTCCATATAGGTACTTAGCTTTAGGCAGACCTTTATCTGTCTACCGCCCTCGGTTTCAACACATATATTACACACCCGCAGAATTATCCTCAACAATCGCCACTTCACCACCATCGGGTCTTATGGCCTAGGTGGGTAGGGGATTTGGGATTGGTGCCTAGTTCGAGTCAACAACTAGGTCGGCTATAAAATACTCTCAACCATAATTGTTCGGTCAAAAAACCCTGATGGCATAAAACACCGGGGGTTTTCAGTCACTCATACACCTCTATACGACTGGGCTTGTGAGACCTGTTTTTTTGGGCCTTGTGCAACTCCGTCAAACTGAACAAGATGGGCCAATAACCCTTTACTTGACGCTCTGCTCCTCCATATGCTATGATTTCTGTTCCATGAATGGCGGGT
>NW_008751656.1:0-26004 GCF_000230625.1 Exophiala dermatitidis NIH/UT8656
TTTATATATAGTATAATATATAAATAAAATTTTCAGCTATGCAAATCCATAATTTAATCTAATAATATTAAATGAGTTTTTCACTAATTTTGTTTTTAATTGGAGTATTAGGTTTCGTTTTAAACAGAAAAAATATAATACTAATGCTTATTTCAATTGAAATAATGTTATTATCAATTACATTCTTAATATTGATAAGTTCATTAAGCTTTGATGATATATTAGGTCAAACTTTTTCTATATATATAATAGCTATAGCAGGTGCAGAATCAGCAATAGGATTAGGTATATTGGTAGCATTTTATAGATTAAGAGGAAGTATAGCAATAGAATATAAATAATGTATCTAGCTTTAATTATATTACCAATATTAGGTTCAATAGTTTCCGGATTTTTTGGTAGAAAAGTCGGTGTTAGCGGATCACATATAATAACATGTACATGTGTAATGACAACAACAATTTTAGCAATCTTTGCTTTTATAGAAGTAGGATTGAATCAATCATCAACTACTATAGATTTATTTAGATGAATAGATGCAGAATCTTTAAATGTAAAATGAGCATTTAATTTTGATTCATTAACAGTATCTATGTTAATACCAGTATTAATAGTATCATCTTTAGTACATCTATATTCAATAGGGTATATGAGCCATGACCCTCACAATCAAAGATTTTTCAGTTATTTAAGTTTATTCACTTTTATGATGATTATCTTAGTAACGGCAGATAATTTTTTACTAATGTTTGTCGGTTGAGAAGGTGTGGGTGTATGTTCATATTTACTAGTTAGTTTCTGATTTACAAGAATAGCGGCAAATCAAAGTTCATTGTCAGCATTTTTAACAAATAGAGTAGGTGATTGTTTTTTAACTATAGGTATGTTTGCAATATTATGATCATTTGGTAATTTAGATTATAATACAGTTTTTTCTTTAGCTCCATACTATAGTGAAAATGTTGTTATTATTATCGGTATTTGTTTATTAATTGGTGCTATGGCTAAAAGTTCTCAAGTAGGTTTACATGTTTGATTACCTATGGCGATGGAAGGTCCTACTCCAGTTTCAGCTCTTATACATGCAGCAACTATGGTTACTGCTGGTGTATATTTATTAATGAGAGTTTCTCCATTAATAGAATATAGTTCCTTAGTATTATTATTGTGTCTATGATTAGGAGCAATTACAACTGTGTTTAGTTCTCTTATAGGTTTATTTCAACAAGATATAAAAAAAGTTATAGCTTATTCAACTATGAGTCAATTAGGTATGATGGTTATAGCTATTGGTTTATCTTCATATAATATAGCATTATTCCATTTAGTTAATCATGCTTTTTATAAAGGTCTATTATTTTTAGGTGCAGGTGCAGTAATTCATGCTGTTGCAGATAACCAAGACTTTAGAAAATATGGTGGTTTAATTTCTTATTTACCTCTTACTTATTCAGTTATGTTAATAGCTTCTCTTAGTTTAGTTGCCTTTCCTTTTATGACAGGTTTCTACTCTAAAGATTTTATAATTGAATCTGCTTTTGGTAAATACTATATATCTAGCATAATTGTTTATTATATAGCCGTTATAGGTGCAATGTTTACTACACTTTATTCAGTTAAAGTTTTATACTTAACTTTCTTAACTAACCCTAACGGACCTTTAGTTAATTATAAATCACACGGTGCTCATGAAGGTGATATATATATGAGTTTACCTTTAATTATATTAGCTATATTT
Source organism: Exophiala dermatitidis NIH/UT8656 (assembly GCF_000230625.1). Taxonomy (NCBI): domain Eukaryota; kingdom Fungi; phylum Ascomycota; class Eurotiomycetes; order Chaetothyriales; family Herpotrichiellaceae; genus Exophiala; species Exophiala dermatitidis. The sequence continues at coordinate 1,739 of NW_008751656.1, forward strand.
TCTATATTTTTTGGTTATATTACTAAAGATATTTTTATAGGTTTAGGTTCAGATTTTTTTTCAGATAATAGTTTATTTATACATCCTAAACACGAAATTATGTTAGATACAGAATTTGCTGTACCTACAATCTATAAATTATTACCTTTATTTTTTACTATTACACTAAGTATTCTGTCTATAATTTTTACTGAGTTTTATCCTAAATTAGTTATTAAATTTAAATTATCTAAATTAGGTTATAATATATTTAGCTTTTTCAATCAACGTTTCTTAGTAGAAATGTACTATAATAAATATATTTCAGGTCTTATTTTAGATTTAGGTGCTCAAACTACAAAGATTATGGACAAAGGATCAGTAGAAAACTTTGGACCTTATGGTTTAGAAAAAAAAATTACAGATATAAGTAAATCTATTAATATTTTAAGTACAGGTGTTGTTACATCCTATGCTTTATATATATTAGTTGGTCTTATTTTTTACATATCTATTTTATACTTAACAAATAATATTGATGATTCTTTATTATTTATTGTTATTATATTTACAATCCTTAACACTAAAGATTTTAAAGGAGAGGAAGTAAAAAAGTACTTTTAGAAAAGACCGATATGGTTTTAAAAAATCTAATACACAAGGGAAAAATTTATATTAATTTTATTAATATTTTTAGTTGTATATTATTAATATCATTCAACCTTATTTTGTACTTTAATTTTTCTAATGTATTATTTAAGGATTTTATTTTAATAGCACTATTTTTTTATATTCTAAAAAAATTGTTAGTTCTTATGTTTATTCTTGCTATAAAACATGATGATATTAAGGATAGTGAGACTCTATTTAAAAGAATAATTTATAGTTTATTACCTTTCGGGTTTATATTATCTGAAATAGGTATTATTGTTTTTGATATTTATATGCAATCTTCTTTAGGTAAACGTATGTTTGATGCAAATGTATCTGTTTTTGAAGCTTATCGTTCATATCATTTAAGAGATTATTTTAATTATTTAAATGCACAATATAGAGAATATTGTAGATTAGAACGATCAGGACAAAGAGATTTAAATGAGGATCTTTCTAATGTAATTACAAAAGTTAGAAGAGATAGAGATCCAGAAAGAACACTTACTCTTACTGATATTTTTGCAGTTAAGCGTATGGGTTCTATTGAAGGTTATAATAACGAAATCTCTAGAGTACTTAAAGGTTTATCTAACGGAGATTCTATTGGCCGTCGTAATTATCCTACATACTCTTGAGCATCTAGATCTGGACCATGACGTCAAGTTGCAAATGAATTAGAATTAGTTAATAATATAAATATCGCTGAAAAACAAACAAGAACAATTAGAGCAAGAATGAGAATAGAAAATGTGCTAAATTAATTATGTGTATTATTTGTTTTAAACCGTATCGGTCTTAAAATAAAAAAAAAATTATACTTGTATATAAGCAATTTATGAAATTCCATTAGAATTTATAACAATTTAAAAATATTTATAATATGGAATATAGATATATATATAAATATGATTTGATTAATACCTATATTAGAAGTTGTGTTAGTTATAGTACCAGCTTTATTAGTAGTAGCATTTACAACTATAGCAGAAAGAAAAACAATGGCAAGTATGCAACGTAGATTAGGACCTAATATAGTTGGATACTATGGTTTATTACAAGCATTTGCCGATGCATTAAAATTATTATTAAAAGAATATGTAGGTCCAACACAAGCTAATTTGATATTATTCTTTTTAGGACCTATTATAACATTAATATTTGCTTTACTAGGTTATGCAGTGATACCTTATGGACCTGGTTTATCTGTAGGAGATTTAGGCTTAGGTATTTTATATATGTTAGCAGTTTCATCTTTATCTACTTATGGTATTTTATTAGCAGGTTGATCAGCTAATTCTAAATATTCTTTTTTAGGATCTTTAAGAAGTACAGCACAATTAATTAGTTATGAATTAATATTGAGTTCAGCTATACTATTAGTTGTTTTATTAACTGGTAATTTAAATTTAACTGTTAATGTCGAAGCACAAAAAATAGTATTTTTTGTTTTACCATTATTACCAGTATTTATAATATTCTTTATTGGATCAATAGCAGAAACTAATAGAGCTCCTTTTGACTTAGCTGAAGCAGAATCTGAATTAGTTTCAGGTTTTATGACAGAACATTCTGCAGCAATATTTGTATTCTTCTTTTTAGCTGAATATGCAAGTATTGTTTTAATATGTATATTTTCAAGTATTTTATTTTTGGGTGGTTATTTAACATTTTTTTCATTTGATTCTTTAATTAATATCCTGTACTTTTTTAATATTGAATTATATTTAGCTGAAAATAGTTTAAATATATTCTCTATTTTATTTCAAGGTTTAATATATAGTTTAAGTTTAGGTTTAAAATCATCATTACTTATATTTATTTTTATTTGAGTAAGAGCATCATTTCCTAGAATACGTTTCGATCAATTAATGTCTTATTGTTGAACTATATTATTACCTATTATTATTGGATTTATTATATTACTACCTTGTATAGTTTATAATTTATCTTTAATACCTAGTAATTTTTACTTAATTTAATTTATTAAAGCTTAATCTTTAATTTATAATAAAAATAAAAAAATATTATTATAAGGTGAATTAATTTAATGGAAAAATTATGTGCTACGGACACATTAATATAGGTTCAAATCCTATATTCACTATTTACAAAGTTTTTACGTTTTTTCATTAAATATTGCGTATTATTTTTAATTAATATATTTAAAATACTTTGTAAACAAACCATTTAAAAATTTAATTTTTTAAATAATTTAAAAATAAAAAAGATAACATAATTGATAAGATAAATCACTAGACTAATACATAAAATAAAAATTAAAACATGATATTAACATTTCTATTATTATTATTATTCTCTAATGGTTTAAGCAACAGACCAGATACATCAATTTTATACAGTCGTATAGGTATATTAATAATATTTTATAGTTTAATATCTACATATACAACATTATATATAACATATTTAGATAAAGGAATAGGGTTATATGGAGGATTATTTAATATAACAGCTGTAACACAAGTATTCCAAATATTTATATTAATAGTATGTGGTATTATATTATCTATGACAAGTTTTTATCCAAGAAAAAGATATATAGGAGATTCTACTTCTATGATAGATACATTATTTAAAAAAGTAAAACAATATGTAAATATAATAAATAAAGTATCTGAGCAATTCACAATAATAGAATATGCATTAATAATAATATTCCTTATAAGTGGTGCATCATTATTATTAGCTAGCGGAGATTTAGGATCTATATATTTATGTATAGAATTACAAAGTTTTAGTTTATATATAATCTCATCAATGCACAGAAATTCAGAGTCTTCAACTGGATCTGCTTTAACATATTTTTTATTAGGTGGTTTAGCTTCATGTTTTATATTACTAGGTATAGGATTAATATATGCAAATTCAGGTTTAACTAATCTAGATGGTATATATTCTATTATTTCAGATTCAGAGAAATATATAAACTATTCTACATGATATGTGCATAGTTACGTATTTTATAGTTTATTATTAATATCAGTAGGGTTTTTATTTAAAATAGGAGCTGCACCATTTCATTGATGATCACCTGATGTATATGATGGTGTTCCAACAATAGTGACAGTTTTAATAGCATTAATGGGGAAAATAGCAATATTAGTATTACTTTTAGAATTAGTACAATATACTAGTAGTCTATTACATTCAGCTATACAATATTATTCATGAACAACTAGTTTATCTATAAGTTGTTTTTTATCTTTAATAATTGGAACAGTTTTAGGTTTAACACAAACAAGAATAAAAAGATTATTAGCATATAGTACTATATCACATATAGGATTTATGTTATTAGCTCTTATTGTACATAGTATTGATTCATACCAGGCATATATATTTTATATAATTCAATATATTATAACAAATTTAAATGCTTTTTTAATAATAATTGCAATAGGTTTTAGTTTATATTTATATTATACAAATATATCTGAATATAATAATTTACCAGAAAAAAATAATAGTCCGATACAATTAATAAGTCAATTAAAAGGTTATTTTTCTATTAATCCTGTATTAGCTCTATGTTTAGCTATTACTATGTTTTCATTTGCAGGATTACCACCTTTAATTGGATTTTTTGGAAAACAGATGGTGTTAACAACAGCATTAGATAATAATAAAACAATCTTAGTATTAATAGGGGTTTTAACAAGTGTTATAGGAGCAGTATATTATTTAACAATAGTTAAAACTATATATTTTGATAAATCACAATATGAAAAAACTTACATGTACTTAGATGTATCTATATCTAATATTTTTTCTATAACACTAAGTATAATAAATTTAGGTGTAGTTAGTTTTATACTAATACCAGATGAATTATTAAATCTATGTAATCTATTATCCATAATAACATATTCAATTAGTTAAATTCTTATTAGAGAATAAAATATTTATACTTGACTTATTTAGTGCGTAGTAATTTTCAAGCTCATCCATACCATTTAGTTTCTCCTAGTCCTTGACCATTAAATACTAGTATATCATTATTAACTCTAACACTTAGTGCCGTATTAGCTTTTCAAAATTTTAGCTTTGGTATTAATAATTTATTCATTGCTTTATTAACTTTAATCTTATCAATGTCTTTATGATTTAGAGATATAATTTCAGAAGGAACTTATTTAGGAAATCATACTTTAGCTGTTCAAAAAGGACTAAATATGGGAGTAGCTTTATTTATAGCTTCTGAAGCTTTATTTTTCTTAGCTATTTTTTGAGCATTTTTCCATAGTGCTTTATCTCCTACAGTAGAATTAGGTGCAAAATGACCACCAATGGGTATAGAATCTATAAATCCTTTCGAATTACCTTTATTAAATACTATTATTCTATTATCTTCAGGTGTTACAATAACTTATTCACACCATTCTTTAATACAAGGTAATAGAAGTGGAGCTTTATACGGGTGTGTTTATACTATTATTTTAGCTACAATATTTACTATTTTCCAAGGTATTGAGTATACAGTATCATCATTTACTATATCAGATGGTACATATGGATCATGTTTTTATTTTGGAACAGGTTTCCATGGATTACATGTTATGGTTGGTACAGCATTTTTAGCCGTAGGTTTTTGAAGAATGTTAGCTTACCATTTAACTGAAAATCATCATCTTGGTTTTGAATCAGCTATATTATACTGACATTTCGTTGATGTTGTATGATTATTTTTATATATTTCTGTTTATTATTGAGGTTCATAATAAGACCTTATAAAAATTTTAAGTTTATTTGTTTAGATTCTGTATCAGACTCTAATTTTTTTCTCTCTTGATTCAAGCTGCAAAAATAATAGGAACAGGTTTAGCTACTACAGGTTTAATTGGTGCAGGTGTAGGAATTGGTGTAGTATTTGGTGCTTTAATTATAGGTGTATCTAGAAATCCATCTTTAAGAGGACAATTATTCTCATATGCTATACTTGGTTTCGCATTCTCTGAAGCCACAGGATTATTTGCATTAATGATGGCATTCTTATTACTATATGTAGCCTAATTAATCTAAAAAAAGATAATTTTTCGAGTTAATAAAATTTATTTTTATTACTCCACATAGTAATAATTTATAATAAAAACCATTGATTATAAATTAAAATATATTAATAATTTATAAGAGGTAAAAGTCTAATAAATTAATGTATATAATATATATATATATATTTATATATATATATAATTCATATTATAGTAAAAAAAAATACGTATAATAATAATTAAAGAAGATAAATAATAAAACTAATTTATCTAGACTAACATTTAAACTATAATATGGATAAAATAAAAACTAAAAAAAGCAACATACTACTAATTTCAAATTTTATATTTAAACATTTACTATAAATATAAAATTAACAATTTGCTTAATAAATATTAGCCTAAAAAAAAGTAAGAAATAAATGAGAATTTTAAAAAGCCATCCACTTTTAAGAATGGTGAATTCATATTTAATTGATTCACCCCAACCATCTAATATAAGTTACTTATGAAATTTTGGATCATTATTAGCTCTTTGTTTAATAATACAAATTATAACAGGTGTTACATTAGGTATGCATTATACACCTAATGTTTTAGAAGCTTTTGACTCTGTAGAACATATTATGAGAGATGTAAATAATGGATGATTAGTGCGTTATTTACATTCAAATACAGCTTCAGCCTTCTTTTTTTTAGTATATCTACATATAGGTAGAGGATTATATTATGGATCATATAAAGCACCAAGAACTTTAGTGTGAACTATAGGAACAGTAATCTTTATACTAATGATGGCTACAGCTTTTTTAGGTTATGTTTTACCTTACGGTCAAATGTCTTTATGAGGTGCTACAGTTATTACAAATTTAATGAGTGCAATACCTTGAATTGGACAAGACATAGTTGAATTTATTTGAGGTGGATTTAGTGTTAATAATGCAACATTAAATAGATTTTTTGCATTACATTTTGTATTACCTTTTGTATTAGCTGCATTAGCACTAATGCATTTAATAGCATTACACGATACTAGCGGATCAGGTAATCCTTTAGGTGTTTCAGGAAATATAGATAGAATACCATTTGCACCATATTACATATTTAAAGATTTAATAACAATATTTTTATTTTTTATAGGGTTATCTATATTCGTATTTTTCATGCCTAATGTTTTAGGTGATAGTGAAAATTATGTTATGGCTAATCCAATGCAAACACCACCAGCTATTGTACCAGAATGATATCTTTTACCATTCTATGCTATATTAAGATCTATACCTAATAAATTATTAGGTGTTATAGCTATGTTTGCTGCAATTTTAGCTTTATTAGTTTTACCATTTTCAGATTTATCAAAATTAAGAGGTCTACAATTTAGACCTTTAAGTAAAATAGCTTTCTTTATTTTTGTTGCAAATTTCTTAATATTAATGCAATTAGGAGCAAAACATGTTGAATCTCCATTTATAGAATTTGGACAAATTTCAACTGCTTTATATTTTTCATACTTTGTTATAATAGTTCCATTTATAACAGTATTAGAAAACAGTTTAATGGATTTAGCTACATCAGAGATAGAAACAACAGGTGGAAATGATGATAGATTAAATAAAGTGATACATTGGAAGGGGAAGCAAGGAACTAATATCTAGAAATTTTTCTACAACTAGACCATTAAAAGCGGACCCTGTAACGGCAGGATTAGCTATGGCAGCACCACCTGGAATATCAATGGATTTGTATGTAGCTTATCTTACTGTATTAGTTGTTGTTACTGTTATAGGTAGCTTGTGAAGTGAAGGAAATATAGAGGAACCAGTTAATACAATTATTTTAGGAGAAGAATACTTAATGCAAATTGAGGATATTATTAGTTATTTGACACCAGAGCGTATTAATCAATTATATCTTCATAATTCAGGTGTAATCCAGAACAATACTAATTTTTATATAGACATGTTAAGAAACATGTCTATTGCACACGAAAGAGTCTGAGAAAACTCAGCTGATTTAATTGAAGAATTAAATATAGAAACATTTCCTCATTTTAATCAATTAAGTAATTTACTTGAACTTTGAAGAGATCGAGGTAATGAATTAGTAGATACACTTAGACTAGTAGAAAGAACAGCGGCTATACCTATAGATCAAAGTGTTTACCCACGAACTTGATTTGAAGAAAATACAGCCGAAATAGGTAGAACCTTAGGACATTATGTAATGGCAAATGCGGGTAATTTATATAATCCTGATATAGATTTAAGTAGTATTAGTAGTCGAAGTTCTAATAACAACCAACAAAACAATAGTGATCAAAGTTCTGATAACAACGAACAAAACAATAGTGATCAAAGTTCTGATATGGATTTAGATAGTGATAGTAATCAAGATTAGTTTAGGTAATTATTAAAAAAAAAATTATAAATCTACGATAATTCCAATTTTTTTAATTTTCAAGTTGCATTTAAGGATTAAATTTATTAAATTTTATAAATTTACATATTTACTACATTTTTTACTTCAAATAATAATTAAAACAAATAGAGAATGACAAGTTTAACATTTTTTTTTATATTTATACCTATATTAGCTTTAATATTGTTAGGATTAAATATCTTATTATCTCCTCATAATCCTTATCAAGAGAAAAATAGTGCTTTTGAATGTGGATTTCATTCATTTTTGGGTCAGAATAGAACACAATTTAGTATATCATTTTTCATATTTGCACTTTTATTTTTACTATTTGATTTAGAAATATTATTAGTATATCCTTATATAGTAAGTGCATATACTAATGGTGTATATGGATTAATAATAATGTTAGTATTTTTCTTAGTATTAACATTAGGTTTTGTATTTGAATTAGGAAAAAATGCATTAAAAATAGATAGTAGACAAGGAAATAATCTACAATTAAAAAATTGAAAACAAATAGTATATATTAATAAATAATTAGATTAAAAAGGAATATAATCTAATAATAGTCAGTTTTAAGACTACTTAAATTAAAAAGATGATATAAGTCTAGTATAAAAATTATATTTTTTTTGATATATTTATCAAAAGTATAAAAAGAGATTATTATGAATAAATTGCTATAAACCAAAGAATTTACTAAGAGAAATCTTATAAATAAACAAGGTGAACGGAAAAATCTAAATAACCTTAGGAAAATAAATCAAACGAGATTCTACATATAATGAGAAGTAAGGTAGAATAGCCTGTAATAAAAATAAGTAAAATGGAATATCTGTTTGAATAAAGGGGAACCTTCCTCTAAGGCTAAATATGGTATTATACGCAATAGTGAATAGTCCCGTGAGGGAATTTATTTAATAGTAATTTTATAAGCAGCTCAAGTGAAATTTAAATAAATAACAAGAGCGTACCTTTTGCATAATGGGTCAGCAAGTTAATTTTAGATGCAAGAATAAATATTACATTAAATTAATGTAATAAAGTTCCTAGAGAAATCGATTATGAAAAAATGAGAAAGTATCTAAAATTAGACCCGGAGGCTAGTGATCTTACCATTATCAGGATTATAAAGGTCCGAACAGGTTATCGTTGTAAAGATATCTGAAGAATAGTGGTAAGTTAGTGAAAGACAAAACTGACTAGCTGAGCTGGTTTTCCGCGAAACCTATATTAGTAGGTAGTTTAAGTAACATCTTAGCAGGTACAGAACTGTGATCTCGGTCAAAATATTTATTTTGTTAAAGCAAAATAAATTTGTATATATCGGGGAATCGTGAAGATTTTATCGGAGAGTATTTGCACTCGGAAGGGTTAAGATGAATATTAAAAAATCGGACATAGTACGATAAGGTTGTATGTCAAAAGGGAAACAGCCCAGAACAAGAGTTAATAAGGTTCCAAAATTATTATTAAGTGAAATTAAGGATGTATCTTTGAATACGATCAATTAATAGGCTTGGAAGCGGCCATTTTTTAATGATCTCGTAACAGAGCATTGATTTTTAAGAAGATCACACCGAAAATATAACGGATCTAAATAATATACCGAAACCTTGTCCATATATAGTTTTATATAAAAAATATATATGGGGTAGCGGAACATTGGATAAATTTAAGACTTATTCTTTTTAAGATTAAAAAATTAAATAATCCAAGCGATAATGCTGACATGAGTAACGAAAAAGATAAATCTCGCCTTAAGCTTATGGTATTTAATTAAAACGGCTTCTAAGCATAATTAATTTTTTTAAATAATGCGATGAAATTTTTAACAAAACTAATTAAAGTTAAATTAGTTCAGGAAAATAAAAACAACCGTACCTAGATACTAACACAAGTAAGCTAGTAGAGTATACGAAGGCGTTTGAGCAAACAATCATTAAGGAACTCGGCAAATTGACTCACGTAACTTCGGGATAAGGTGTACCATTCCTATCAAGTATAAGCATATATTGTTAAAAGTAAACAGGTTTAAACCTGTTTATTTTAATATATGTTTAAACCTAGGAAGAGGAAGCATGGAATAGTGTTGTACGACTGTTTATTTAAAACAGAGCACTCTGCTAAGATAAAAATCGAAATATTGAGTGTGATGTCTGCCCGGTGTCGGCTGGGTAACAGATTTGCTTAAAATTAAAAAGTTAGGCTTTGAAGAAAACCCCGACAAACGGCGGCCTTACCTATGAGGGTCCTAAGGTAGCGGAATACCCTGGCCGTTAAATGCGGTCTTGCATGAATGATGTAACGATACAACAGCTGTCTCGATGATTGGCTCAGTGAAATTGGAATAGCAGTGCAGATACTGCTTACCTCTAGATAGACGAGAAGACCCTTTGCAGCTTTACTGTTACTAATTTTGATTGAAATATGAGAATTCCAAGTGTATAAGGTAGTTACCTTTAAAAATTTAATTTTTTAAAGGCTTTTAACAACCATGAGACACCTTTATTTACTCTATTTCATTCGATTGATTGGAAGACAGTTTATGCGGGGCACAGATCCCATAAAAAGTACCTGGGTATATCCAAAATTCTATTAGTAAAATTAGCACGTTAAGTGCTAAAATAATACGGAATATATTCCGTATTATTTTATTTTTAATTTGTTATTTATTATTTATAATTTATTCAGTTACTATTATTTTAAATATATTTATATTTTTTATTTAAGTAAGATTTTGACTATATGGTGAATAGTTGTATAAAAAATTTTAAAAAAATTAGAATTTTTTAATTGTAGTATGTAAATACTATGATATTTAATTATACTGTTAAAGTTTAATGGCTTAATCTTGCTTTACTGTTAGACCTACAAGTCCATCAGTCGCGTAAGCGGGGCATAAGATCGCAAGATACTGAAAGGAAAGGTCTTGTATTTTTGAAAAAGTTACGCTAGGGATTTTTTTATTAGTCCCCCAATATTTATAAATATTGGTAATTATGTGGATAAATTTCAAAAAACACTATAATTTTATAGTTAATTTGAAGCGAAACTTATTTTCGAATAAGAACGTTCAACGACTAAATATTGATATATTAATTAAAAATCCACCATAAACATATATGTATATATATAGACAATAATAATTAATATATATTTATATTAATGAAATAGATTTAAAATATTAAACAATAAATATTTGAATTAAAATATAATGAAATTAATATCTGTTATAAAAAAAACAAACATAAATAGACCTTATTTTTTTGACAACTTAGATACTATAAAACATTTTCCTTCTTCTGTAAGGAATTGAGATAATAGTATTTTTTCATATAATAAAAATACTTTACCTTTAATACCTAACATAAGTAAATTAGCATTAAAAATAATTAGAAATTATTTTTATTTGTATAATAAAAATGTTGAACGTAAATTAAGAAGAAAAGCTTTAGCGCTAAGATTTAGAAAAATATCTACAAGTAGAATTTTTCTAAGTAAAGGTGAGTTTAAGCACACAAATAATAAAGTAATAATTACTTTATATATCTATAATAGACAAAAAAATAATTATTTATTAAAATTAAAAAAAAGATATTTAAAAAATTTTTTTAAAAAAACATTTAGTTTTAAAAAAATGTTAGATATCACTTCTCTAAAAGAAAATAGATTAGCTAATAGACTAATTCTATTAAAAAAATTAAGAAAAATTAATACCAAAGGTTTTGAAGCCTTAGAAAGAATTAATATGTTTAGACCTAATATTTTAAAAATTTTAAGAGAATTAAATGAGAAAAATGAAATAAACAAATTTTTAGCTATAAGTAAATATGTTAATAAATTTTACAAAAAACTTATTAAAAAATCCTATAGAAAGTTAATTATATATATGTATTACAAACAATTAATTTATATAAATAAATCTAAATTTAATTATACTTATTTACAATATCTTAAAAATAAATTACAGCTTTTATTTAATAAAAATATTGAATTTAACTTTATTAACTTAAAATATTTTTATTTAAATAGTAATATACTTTCTGAATCTTTATTATTAAAAATTACAAGAAATAGAAGAGGTTTATCAAAATTTTTAAAAAAAATAGAACAGAAAGTAAAAATACAAAAAAAAAGAGTAGTAATAGGTGAATTAATTGAAAAAAAAAATTTAAATATTAAACCTTATTTTGATAATAAAAATTTATTAGAAAGTTATATAATTAATAATCTTAAGTATAAACATATTACTGGTTTTAGATTAGAAGCAAAAGGTAGATTAAATAAAAGATATACTGCATCTAGATCTTTACAAAAAGTTAAATATAAAGGAAATTTATTAAATTTTGATTCTTCTTATAAAGGTCTATCATCTGTATTATTAAAAGGTAATTTAAATTCAAATTTACAATACACAAAATTAAATTCTAAATCTCGTATAGGTTCTTTTGGTATAAAAGGTTGAGTTAGTGGAAATTAACATAAAATAACTATACAATTATATATATACATATATTTATATGAAAACATAGTCTGAACCATATTGAAAAATGTGGATAAAAAAAATTTTTTTTTTATTTTATAACAAATTGAACAGGCTAATGAGCGCAAGAGAGTACAAATTGAGTGCGCGGTTTGGCACCTCGATGTCGGCTTAGCTCATCCTCATGAACGCAGGAATCATGAAGGGTTCGACTGTTCGTCGATTAAAGAGCTACATGAGTTGGGTTTAATACGTCGTGAGACAGTATGGTTTCTATCTTCTAGAGGAATTTTGAGTAAAATAAAGATAGCCCCTTTGTACGAAAGGAATTGGGTATATTGACCTATAGTTTACTTGTTGTTTATTAATTCTGTATTTTAACTAAAATACCTTTAATGATTAATAGGCATGGCAAGAAAGCCACGTCAGTGAAAGATAAGAGCTGAAAGCATATAAGCACGAAACTTACTTTATTATACTCATATATACGTAATAAAACATTACGTATTAGGCTTTAGCTGTACGGATTTTAAAGTCTTTAGGCATAAAGTACTAATAATTATATTTTACTAAAATATACAACTATCTATTTTTTTTTTAAGCCTGGTTAGCATAAAAGTAATGTTACCGTTTTGTAATCGGTAGAAGTAAGTGCAATACTTACACTAGGCTAAGACCCAGTGGTCAAGTTGGTTAAGACATAACATTTTCACTGTTAAAACGAGAGTTCAAATCTCTTCTGGGTTAAACGCGGGTTGGTGTAATAGTTAACATTTTCGGCTCATGACCGAAAGATTGAGGTGCAAATCCTCAGTCCGCATATTATTAAAGAGAAATTAGCTCAGTGGTAGAGCAGTCGTTTTACACGCGAATGGTCAGGTGTTCGACTCACTTATTTCTCAATATTTTTAATAAACAAATTAATTAATTAATAAGTAGGTTAAACTTTATATCTCTTATATAAGCTATATATAAAGGTGGATATAGTTTAAGGGTAAAACAACTATTTGTGGCATAGTTTATCCTTGTTCAAATCAGGGTATCCTCCCATAAATGCCTTTATAGCTCAATGGTAGAGCAATATACTGTTAATATATCGGTTAGATGTTCGAATCATCTTAAAGGCGTACTATCTTTTATAGGATTTAAAGGCTATAGCTTAATGGTAAAGCTAACTGCTCATGACAGTTAAGATGAGTGTTCAAATCACTCTGGCCTTACTAGGCTTAAATTTGAAATTAAATTATAGGTATATTTGTTTTAAATATAAACTAAAATTATAAGTATAAATTTAATAACTAAATTACTCCTACTTATTGTTATTATAAAAAGACATATATTTAATAACTTAGAAAAAAAAAAGATTCAAAACGATTTATTACATTATAATTAAATCTAAATATCCGAATGCTGGAATTGGTAGACAGGACGAACTTAAGCTTCGTTGATATTAATCGTAAACGTTCAAATCGTTTTTCGGATACAATATATATTAGTCTTAAAAAAGGGGGTATAGTTTAATTGGTAAAACAGCGAGTTTGCAATTCGTCATTTTAGGTTCGATTCCTGATATCTCCATATTGTATAGAATATAAACAATATTTTGTAAAAATATTGTTAAATTTCTACTAGTAAATATATATATATTATACCTAGTATAAGTTAATAGATAAACTCTAAAGGAATTGTGTCAGTTAAAATCTTACTGATCAGTTTAATTAAATATATTTATACAAATTTATTAAATTTAAAAAAGCTCGAGAAGCTCAATTGGTTGAGCGGAACACTGAAGATGTTTAGGTTATAAGTTCAAGTCTTATCTCGAGCAACAAATGGGTGTGCTGAAATTTGGTAACCAGGTTCCGCTTAGGACGGAATAGTGAATAACTTTACAAGTTCAAGTCTTGTCACCTATATTTCTTGTTTATTCAGGCAAGTTCTATGTTGTCGACTAATAGGCAAGTCATAAATTTTTGGTATTTATTATTGAGTGTTCGAATCGCTCCAACATAGTTTAAAATATTTGATACTTAACTAAATATTTATAATAGTTAAGTAGTATGATTTTGTAATATAATAAATTATTTGTAACTGATTATTGTAATCATAAGCAAAGAGTAAAAGAATTTTTTTATATATAATAAGGTGATATAAATTATATATGGAAAATTTTAAAAACTCAAATAAAAATTAAAAATAAAGTATGAAAAGTATATTAAGAAGTTATTCTACAGAAGCAGCATCTAAAGCTTCACAATCAGGATTTAACCTAAGTTCAATTACACAAATAACTATGTGAAAAGAAAGATGATTTTTATCATGTAATGCTAAAGATATAGGTACATTATATTTAATGTTTGCTGTGTTTGCAGGTTTAGCTGGTACAGCTTTTTCAGTCTTAATTAGATTAGAATTATCAGGACCAGGTGTACAATACATAGCAGATAATCAATTATATAATAGTATAATTACAGCTCATGCTATAGTTATGATCTTCTTTATGGTTATGCCTGCTTTAATAGGAGGTTTTGGTAATTTTTTATTACCTTTATTAGTAGGAGGTCCAGATATGGCATTTCCTAGATTAAACAATATAAGTTTTTGATTATTAATACCTAGTTTTGCATTATTTTTATTTGCAGGTATGATAGAAAATGGAGTAGGTACAGGATGAACTCTTTATCCACCTCTATCCGGTTTACAAAGTCATAGTGGACCTAGTGTAGATTTAGCAATATTTGCTTTACATATTTCAGGTATAAGTAGTTTACTTGGAGCTATGAACTTTATTACAACAGTATTAAATATGAGAAGTCCTGGTATAAGACTACATAAATTAGCTTTATTTGGATGAGCAGTATTAATAACAGCTGTATTATTATTATTATCTTTACCTGTTTTAGCCGGAGGTCTTACAATGGTGTTAACAGATAGAAATTTTAATACATCATTCTTTGAAGTAGCAGGTGGTGGAGACCCTATATTATACCAACATCTTTTCTGATTTTTTGGTCATCCAGAAGTTTATATATTAATTATACCAGGTTTTGGTATAATAAGTACTACTATATCAACAGGTTCAAATAAAAACGTATTTGGTTATTTAGGTATGGTTTATGCTATGATGTCTATTGGAGTATTAGGTTTTGTAGTTTGAAGCCATCATATGTATACAGTTGGTTTAGATGTTGATACAAGAGCTTACTTCACAGCCGCTACTTTAATAATAGCTGTACCTACTGGTATTAAAATATTCAGTTGATTAGCTACTGTTTATGGTGGAACTATCTACTTAACACCTCCAATGTTATTTGCATTAGGGTTTGTAGTTATGTTCACTATAGGTGGGTTAAGTGGTGTTGTTTTAGCTAATGCATCTCTTGATATTGCATTCCACGATACTTACTATGTTGTAGCCCATTTCCATTATGTATTATCTTTAGGTGCAGTATTTGCATTATTTAGTGGATGATATTTCTGAATACCAAAAATAACTGGTTTAAAATATAATTTATTAGCAGGAAAAGTACATTTCTTTATATTATTTATTGGTGTTAACCTTACATTCTTCCCACAACACTTTTTAGGTTTACAAGGTATGCCAAGAAGAATTAGTGATTATCCTGATGCATTTGCTGGATGAAATCTAGTAAGTAGTTTTGGATCTATAGTAAGTGTAGTTGCTACTTTCTTATTCTTATATATAGTTTATGCACAATTAGTTGAAGGTGAAGTAGCATCAAGATATCCTTGAATAACACCAGAATTCTATTCTGATTTATTCCAAATATTATTTAATAGAAATTATAATTCTTTAGAATGATCTCTACAAAGTCCACCTAAACCTCATGCATTTGTAAGCTTACCTTTACAAAGTACAACATTATAATTTAATTTACATTTATTACCATTTTGTAAATCAAGTTACATAACTTATTCTACTATTAGTTATAATAATATATCTATTTTCAAAATATATATTACTAAGATTTGTTTGTTTATTTACAAAGTTTATAATAATAATATTTAAGTATTCGTCTAAAATGTTATTTTTTCAACTACATTTATTGAAAAATAAAAAAAAAAAATTAAAAGATTATTGCGATAATTGGTAAATTTTATCAATTTTAAGAAATAATCTTGAATGTTGTCATCTTAATCAGTTTTAAGGTTTTAATATGATAATATTATCGGGATAAGTTGCAAATGGTTTTGCCAATTGATTGCAGATCTTTATGTTGGGGTTCGATTCCTCCTTATCCCTAAAAAATTTTATTTTAGTATAATAGATTCGTATTGTAATATTTAAAAAACGTATATTATGCCTCAATTAGTGCCATTTTTTTTTGTAAATCAAGTTACATATAATTTCTTACTATTAGTTATAATAATATATCTATTTTCAAAATATATATTACCAAGATTTGTACGTTTATTCAGAACTCGTGTTTTTTTAAAAACATTAGAATCTAATAAAAATACAACAGCTTAATTTATAGAATTTTTTTTTTTCTAAGAATTTCTTAGAAAAAAAGTCAGATTGAAACTTATATTTAGATTTAAATCTAAGTTTTATTTGGCGGTATTCTTTATATAATATTACTATGAGTAATAATAATAATAAAAATTATTATACAAATATAAAACTAAATTTCACTTACAAACAATAAAAAACATAAATATATAATTTGACATATTTAAATCAAAGTCCTTTAGACCAATTTACAATAAGAAACTTATTTAGTATAAAAGCAGACATATTAGGTAATATACATTTATCTTTAACAAATATAGGTTTATATTTAATAATAACAACTATAATAATTTTCATGTTATATTTATTAGCAACTAACTATAATATAGTTACACCAAATAATTGATCATTATCAGTAGAATCAATTTATGCAACTGTATTTAGTATTGTAGTAAACCAAATAAATGCAAAAAAAGGTCAAATGTTTTTCCCGTTAATTTCTGCATTATTTATATACATATTAATAAATAATTTAGTAGGTATGGTACCTTATAGTTTTGCACCAACATCACATTTTATATTAACATTCTCTATAAGTTTCACAATAGTTATAGGGGCTACAATTTTAGGATTCCAAATACATTCATTAAAATTCTTTTCATTATTAGTACCATCTGGTTGTCCTTTAGGTTTACTTCCTCTACTAGTATTAATAGAATTTATTTCATATCTATCTAGAAATATATCATTGGGATTAAGATTAGGTGCAAATATATTAAGTGGTCACATGCTTTTAAATATATTAGGTGGATTTACATATAATATAATGAAAAAAGGTATTATATATTTCATTTTAGGTCTGGTTCCATTATTATTTATACTAGCATTTTCAGTATTAGAAGTAGGAATTGCATTTATCCAAGCACAAGTTTTTGTAGTATTATCTGCATCTTATATTAAAGATAGCTTAGATTTACATTAAAAAAAAAATAACGAAAATAAATAGGAAAAATGATATATATGATTGTTTTATATACAAAATAGAAAAGTTAGAGCTAATTAGATATATATTAATATATAAATAATAAAGGTAAAAGTCTTTTTTACAAGAAGAAAATAAATATTTTAAAAATAAATATCGGGCAAAACAATATATATTTAGCTGTATTTAGGATTTGTATATTTGGACAAGAACTAGCTTACATGAAACCTAAGGTATATAGAAAAAAGAAAGATAATATAAGTCTAGTATAAATTACTTATACTAAGTTAATTAGAGTTTGATGATGGCTCTGAATGAACGCTATCCAAATGCTTGACACATGCTAATCGAACGTCTAATTAAATATAAATTTAATAATTATTAAATTTATATTTAATATGAAGTGGTGTACAGGTGAGTAAAAGGTATTCTAACTACCTTAAAGTAAGGAAGAAAAAATCCCTTATAATTCAAAAAAGAAAAATAAAAATTCGCTTTAAGATGTTAGTAAATATCCCGGAGGAGTAGTAGAGAAAATCTAGCTCAAGATCCGGTAGTCGAGACTGAAAGGTCGATCGACCACACTGGGCCTGAAAAAAGCCCAGGGCATAATTGCACAGCAGTGGGGAATATTGGTCAATAGCCAAACGGCTGAACCAGCAACTTGGAAGAACGAAAAATGATTAAGTCATATAAAGTTCTAGATAAAATAAAGAGAATGACTATTTTTTATCTATAAGTCTTGACCAAATTACGTGCCAGCAGTCGCGGTAATACGTAGAAGACTAGTGTTATTCATCTTTAATCGGTATAAAGGGTACCTAGACAGAATACCAAGCTATTTTAGGAACTAGTATTCTAGAGTTTTATGTAGGAATATACGAATTACCAGAGGAGAGTCAAAATTTTATGATACTGGTAGGACGGGTAACGGCGAAGGCTATATTCTAAGTAAAAACTGACGTTGAGGGACGAAGCCTTGGGCAGCGATAAGGATTAGATACCCTAGTAGTCCTTGGAGACAATGATGAGTGCCATAAACTAGAATGATTTAGTTTATAAACGAAAGTGTAAGCACTCCACCTCATGACTAAGGCGGAAATGCACAAATTGAAATCATTAGACCGTTTCTGAAACCAGTAGTGAAGTATGTTATTTAATTCGATGATCCGCGAATAACCTTACCACGTTTTGAATAATATTATAAATATTACAAGCGCTGCACGGCTGTCTTCAGTTAATGTCGTGAGATTTTGGTTAATTCCTTTAATTAACGAAAACCCTTGCTTTACTTGTTTTTAAAGTATTTTTCCATAAAGGGAAAAAGTAATAGGGACCAAGACAAGTCATCATGGCCTTAATAACGTGGGCTATAGACGTGCCACATATACCTCTACAAAGGGATGCAATATTGCAAAATGGAGCTAATCCCATAAAATTGGATATAACTAATCGTGAATTGTAGTCTGAAATTCGACTACATGAATACGGAATTACTAGTAATCGTGAATCACCACGTCACGGTGAATTTTATCTCAGATGGGTACTAACTACTCGTCAGGCGCTGAAAGAAGTGTGCGCAATAAGTTTGGTTGCATATCTTTTCTTTTTTTACTTAAATAGTTGTAAATTTCTAGATATGCGATTTTCGTATGCGTGACTTCGATTGGTGTTAAGTCGAAATATGGTTCGTGTAATGGAAATTGCACGGGATGTATTATCCTTAAAATTTAAATATATTTTTATATTTGGTAGATTTTTAATCTACATCACACTCAATGGTTTTATATGTTGGTTCGATTCCAACAGAGAATTTATTAGTTTTAATTCTTTTTAAGATTATTTTTGCTTTTATATTGAATACTTATCTATACCCTGAAATTTTTAACGGTTTTTCAGTTGTATTCCTAGATTTTTTTATTATTTTATCTATACTAGCTGGTATATTTACAATTATTAGTAAAAATCCAATAGTATCAGTTTTACACTTAATAATGCTATTTTCATGTATTTCATGTTATTTAATCTTTCTAGGTATCAAATTTATAGGATTGTCTTATCTTTTAGTTTATGTTGGTGCTGTATCTATTTTATTTTTATTTATATTAATGCTTATTAATATTAGAGTTTCAGAACTTATAAGTAACACTAATAATAATATACCTTTAGCCATTTTGGCTATTTTAGCTTTATTTATACCATATAATAATTTAACTACAGACACAAAAACTAATTTTTATCCTGTAGATATTTTTTTCGTTTCTTCTAATAATTGAGATAGTAATTTAGTTGATATAACTGATATTACTAGTATCGGTAATGTTATGTATACTAACTATTCTATATGATTACTAATTACCTCTATTATTTTATTATTAGCTATGGTAGGTTCTATAGTTATAACTATTAAACAAAAATATTAATAAAGAAAAGTAATAAAGGAAAGGAGGCTTTAGTTTAATTGGTAGAACATACGACTTTTAATCGTTATTATGAGGGTTCAAGCCCCTTAGGCCTTAATAAGAAAAAAACATCAAAAAAAGGAGAGTTCCTTTATTGGTAAGAAGGGTTGAGCTGTAAACTCAATAGTTATTTGCTTTTAAGAGTTCGAATCTCTTCTCTCCTAGTTTCTTATTAGCTTAATGGTAAAGCATAATACTTCTAATATTTAGATCTAAGTTCGAATCTTAGATAAGAATATAAACCAGGATAGTTTAATTGGTTAGAACTTTAATTTCATGCATTAACGATGGGAATTCAAATTTCCCTTCTGGTACACGGGCTAGAGCCTGGTTGGTTTGGCGCCTCATTTGGGTTGAGGATCTTCTAAGTTCGAATCTTAGTAGCCCGAAACCTCTTTAAATATATTAATCTTAATATATTTATTTACTTGGTAATTAACGGCTATATGTTAATTGGTAGACCCGTCGTCTTCCAAACGAAGAGTGTCAGTTCGAGTCTGACTGGCCGTATTAATAGTAAAAAGAATTAGTAATCTTAATTGGTAAAGTGTTTCCTTGTCGAGGAAAAGGATGCCGGGTCGAAGCCGGCCTAATTCGTGTTTTTTTTATAAAAAAATAAAGGAAAAGTCGCCATTGGTAGGGTAAGATATTTGCTAAATATTGTGCGTTGCACCTGGATGTTCAAATCATTCCTTTTCCGAACAAAAACTAAATAATTTTAGTTAATAAGAGTAAAAACTAATTAAAATTTTACTTAATAAGAGTATAGTTTAATTGGCAAAATAAGAAGCTTCAAACTTCCTGTTTTCAGTTCAAATCTGAATGCTCTTGTTTATATATATATATATATTTATAATATATATAGGTTCCTTAGCTTAAATGGTAAAGCGTATTCTTGATAAGGATGTGTTCGATGTTCAATTCATCGAGGAATCATAGTTATTTAGTTTTTTAACTATATAATTATAATTTAAAAAAACGTTTAAAGAGAATTGGCTGAGTGGTTTAAAGCGGTAAGCTTGAAACTTATTTGATTAAAAAATCACATCCGTTCGAATCGGATATTCTCTGTAGTTATAAAAAGTATGTTACTTATTATTCTAAACTTATAACATATTAATTGTTATAAATTTAGAATAAATTATATGTAGTAAAAATCTGTATAATTTTTTTTTTTATGTTATTATTAAGTTTAGTTTTACTTCCTATTTTTGGTATATTTTTAATATTTTCATATTTTTCGTATGATTTACATGAAAATACTAAAGCAATAAAAATCTTAGGTCTTACAGTTACAATGGTGGAATTAATTATCTCATTAATAATATGATTATTATTTGATAATAGTAATAAATACTTTCAATTTGTACAAGAACATTATATAATAGGTTATTATGATTTTTATTTAGGTATAGATGGTTTATCTATATATTTTATACTATTAACAACATTAATAATGCCTATTGCTATAATATCTAATTGAAAATCCATAGATAATAAAGTAAAATACTTTATATCAATAATTTTATTATTAGAAACATTATTGTTAATGATTTTTTTAGTATTAGATATATTAATGTTTTATATCTTTTTCGAAAGTATTTTAGCTCCTTTGTTTATATTTATAGGTTTATTTGGATCAAGTGCTAAAATAAGAGCAAGTTTTTACTTCTTTTTATATACATTTTTAGGTTCATTATTTATGCTATTATCTATTGTAACTATGCAATCTTTAATAGGTTGTACTGATTTTAATGTTTTAACAAAAACAAATTTTGTTTATATAACACAGGTATTTATTTTTATTGGAATATTTATAGCTTTTGCTGTTAAAACACCAACTATTTATTTAAATAGCTGATTGTTAAGAGCTCATGTTGAATCACCATTATCTGGTAGTATAATATTAGCGGCTATAGTATTGAAATTAAGTTTATATGGTGTTTTTAGATTAATATTACCTTTAGTACCTAAAGCATTTTTATATTATACATATATTGTATTCCTAATAGCTGTATTAACTATAATATATGCTAGCCTTAGTACACTTAGAACTATTGATGTTAAAGAATTAATTGCTTATTCTTCTGTTTCACACGCTGCTGTTTATTTAGCTGGTATATTTAGTAATACTTTACAAGGTATACAAGGGGGTATAGCTTTAGGGTTAGCTCACGGTTTTGTATCATCAGGTTTATTTATTTCAGCTGGTGGTGTATTATATGATAGATCAGGTACTAGATTGATAACTTATTATAGAGGTATAGCTCAAATAATGCCTA
This sequence comes from Exophiala dermatitidis NIH/UT8656, assembly GCF_000230625.1. NCBI lineage: Eukaryota > Fungi > Ascomycota > Eurotiomycetes > Chaetothyriales > Herpotrichiellaceae > Exophiala > Exophiala dermatitidis. The sequence goes on from NW_008751656.1 coordinate 24,488, forward strand.
TATTTTCTATATTATTTTTCATTTTATCTCTAGGTAATTGTGGTGTACCTCTAACATTAAATTTTGTAGGAGAGTTCATGTCTATTTACGGAGTATTCGAAAGATTACCTATTGCTGGTGTTTTAGCTTCATCATCTATTATTTTCTCCGCCGCCTATACTATTTTTATGTTTAATAGAATAGGTTTTGCAGGATCTATCTTCTTTAAATATTGATCTCAATATTTACCAGATATAAATAGAAGAGAATTTTTTATGCTTATAGTATTAGTTTTATTTACTGTTATATTAGGTATATATCCTTCTATTATTTTAGATGGTTTACATTACTATACATACTATTTATTATATAGTATACATATATCATAATTTTTCATATTAGATTTAATGATTATCTCATTTAGCTTAATTTATAAAAAATTAATAATTTTATTAATTTTTTATCTTAATGTAGTTTACTAATTAAAATTTTAAGTAAAAAAAAAATAGTTTTAATTAAGAAGTTGGAATATGAAGATATGTATATTATATACAATTTTACATTTAACATATTGCATATTATTTTTGGCTAATATATTAATAATATTTTATTTCCAGTGGAAAAAACACAAAATTCTATACAAATTATTTTAGAAGAAAGAGTATATAATACAAATGAAAGTATATTTGTAACTCATAATGATACACCTGAGCCATGAGGAGTTTTTTTTCAAGATAATGCAACACCTCAAATGGAAGGACTAGAAGAATTACATAATAACATTATGTTTTATTTAGCAATTATATTATTTTCAGTAACTTGAATGATGATATCAATTATTATAAATTTTAAAAATAAAAAAATATCAAATAAATATATAAATCATGGAACATTAGTAGAATTAATATGAACTATTACTCCTGCTTTAATATTAATATTAATTGCATTTCCATCATTTAAATTACTATATTTAATGGATGAAGTAATAGATCCATCTTTAGTAATATATGGAGAGGGTCATCAATGATACTGAAGTTATCAATATCCAGATTTTATAAACGATGATGAAGAATCAATAGAATTTGATTCATATATCGTACCTGAAAGTGATTTAGAATTAGGACAATTGAGAATGTTAGAAGTAGATAATAGAGTTATAATGCCAGAATTAACACATACAAGATTTGTTGTGGGAGGTGCTGATGTAATACATTCATTTGCTGTACCATCCTTAGGTATAAAATGTGATGCATATCCTGGTAGATTAAATCAATCATCTATTTATTTAAATAGAGAAGGTACTTTCTATGGACAATGTTCAGAAATATGTGGTATTTTACACAGTTCTATGCCAATTTCAATACAATGTGTTTCTTTAGTAAAATTCTTATACTGATTATACGATCAAATTGAAGGTTAAATCTGTTATTAGGCTTTTATCTATAACAACTAACCCATAATATTTATAGGTATATTACCTAATAAAAGTTTTTTTTACTTTTATTATATATAGGTTATTAACAAATATATAATAATAA